>NC_047108.1:20790106-21090106 GCF_902500255.1 Thalassophryne amazonica
ATTGACTGTTTGACTGAGTTACTGGCTTGCTCTCAGCTGACTTGCTCACTATCTAATTGCATGACTCACTCACTGTTTGACTCACTGACTGTGTAACTGACTCTCATTCACTCAGTAATTGACTCACTCACTGTTTGAATCACTGACTGTGTGACTGAATGACTGACTCCATTATACCTCAGACTCTTGGTGCCTTGATAATCGCAGGCTATGTTTTCTAGGCACTGAGTAGTTTTGTGTGGAATAACTTACTGTGTTTGTCTCTGTCTTGACTCAGACTGCCTGTTCAAGGTGTGTCCCATGAACCGGTACTCAGCTCAGAAACAGTTCTGGAAAGCCAAACAGGCCAAACATGAGAAAGACAAAATCGCTGACATGGTGCTGCTGCAGAAACTACAGGTAACAAAGACACTAACACACATCAGACTGGCCTAGAACAAAGACTCACATTAAACAGAGGCTGTTGGAAGAGCCTTGAACAAAGAGTCAAACCAAAGATGACTGTGGTCCGAGCCTAGAACAATGGCTCAAGTTTAAGAAAGACTGTTGGACTAGCCTAGAACAATGACTCACATTAGAGAGAGAGACTGTTGAACTGTCCTCTAACAGTGACTTAAATTAAAGAGAGACATTTGGATGAGCCTAGAAGAAAGACTCAAATTCAAGAGAGACTGTTATACTAGCCTAGAACAATAACTCAAATTAGTGAGAGACTGTTTTAGATTAGATAAAGCTTTATTGATCCCTTGGGAAGACTCCCTCAGGAAAAATGAGTTTCCACCAGCATTGAATAGCACACATGGTATCAAAAGTGAAAGTAAAAAAAAAATACAAATATAAATATAAAACACACATATATAAATAACAGACATACTGATCATTATTATCACTTTACCGGGGTGTTGCTGGGCCGGTATCATAGATTTACGTCGACGGTATCTAGCTATATCCGCCCGCTGTGCGTAAACAAATGACGTCATAGCGCGCGCAGCCCAAGAACTGTCTGCAGAGGGGGAAAAAAAAAGCTGTCCGCAGAGGAAAAGATGAAAAGGCGAGAAGTGTGTTTTGGTCCCAATATGGATATTCCGGATGATTTTCTCATGGATAGTACGACAGTGAACAGCAGCTAAAGCAGCCAGCTTGATGAGGACGCACTGCTGAATTTGAACAGCAGCGCGCACGCCAGGCGACAGGGCAGAAGTTAAGTGAGCCAACTTTTTATGTACACGATATGTGTTGTGTATCTCAGTAAAAAGTGATAATAATGCAAATAACATGCTGTTGTCCTGCGGTATGCATTTTTCTGAGTCCCTCCATCCATCCTGTCGCTCGCAATGACAAAAAGCCCTCCAAAAGCATGTTACTGTATTAATACTGGTTTACTGGTTACTACTGTTCCTCTCCTGTCCGTCCTCTGTATTCCTGTTCTCTCCCCCACCCTTGAGTGAGGAGTTGTCCAGTCTGATGCCCTGAGGGACAAAAGAGTTTTCAGTCTGTTGGTCCTGCACTTGGGAAGGAGCAGTCTGTGGCTGAAGAGGCGCCCCTGGTCGCTGATGACGGTGTGCAAAGGGTGACTGGCATCGTCCATAATGTCCTGCAGTTTGTCCAGTGTTCTCTTCTCTGCCACCGTCACCAGAGAGTCCAGCTTCATGCCAACAACGGAGCTAGCCCGTGTCGTGGTTCGTCTTTAGTCTTCTCGGGATGTCGTCTTTTAGATAACACAAACTAATTGCAAGTGATATGCTAGAAAAGGACACAACACTTTAGAATAATTCAGCCTTAAGCAAGATAAAATGCACAGAGTTTTTAAGTTTATTTAAGCCTTCGACACAGAGCTTAGACAAACTGAGTCCTCTAGAGAGACTGAATATGTGACAACTGCGCTCATCTATTTATTGGAGACCCGCGGGCATCGCTCCTCCTTCGACTTTTTTATTTATTTCATTCCCAAGACATGGTTTTCTATTGGAAGCGTCCTCTAGTGAACCCTAAGCAGGTGTTAGGCCATTATTTCAATGTGACAAACGCTCCCATTAAAACGTGAAGGATTTACAACTGATTTTTTTAAAAGACCTTCAGCCACAGGTGCAGCTGGCCTGAGGCCCCCCGCACGTGGCCTCAGCCACAGGTGCAGCTGGCCTGAGGCCCCCCGCACGTGGCCTCAGCCACAGGTGCAGCTGGCCTGAGGCCCCCCGCATGTGGCCTCAGCCACAGGTGCAGCTGGCCTGAGGCCCCCCGCACGTGGCCTCAGCCACAGGTGCAGCTGGCCCGAGGCCCCTCGCACGTGGCCTGCGGGAAAGCACCTAAAAGGCCTTGGAAAGCCCCTGACAGACTGAATGACTAATAGAGCCCTTTTTTTGGGTTGAACACCTGCTAGTTCAACCAGAGGACATACAGTTCGGATCAGGACACTTGATAGTTCATCATAGTTCAAATAAGGACCTAAAAATTCTTCTACAGTCCCTCCTCTGGGACTCGAAAGAGTCCCATTACATCAACTATACTCTTGGGTTGTTTACTGACAAGACATCCTCATTTGTGCATTGCAATAAAAAAGAAAAACACATCACTCGAATTACTGATAACTCTGGTGCGGATATGAATATAAGTGATACTTCACACGGTAAATATATTGAAGTGCAGGTGAACCTACATACTAAGGCACAAGGTGATCAATTAGCTGGATTATATCAACGCAAGGTGACATTCAAACATTGATTTTTGGTGTAATTCAAGGCACTTAAAATGGCCACATAAAACAAGTTACAGCAACCTCTTAATCATGGCAAAGTAAAGGCTTTACATTGACATCAGTGCAACCAATCATCTTCTGGCATCTATTGTCTCACTCAACCAGAGGCTCCAACCCATTATACTTGGTTCTACATATTATTTTGTTAAAGTGTCACACATTTATTATTTAAATGCATCAAATAACCCCTACGTTACCACTATTTAGTCAACCAATCAAGAAACTATTCTAAGGTTAGCGCAGCTATGTCTAGTTAAATGATAAACACCATAAATGGTTTCCCTTCATGTCCGTCCTTAAGTCATTTGCCTTAGTCAATCATATAATGGTTTTCATTATAGGCCATTTCTCAACATTCTCCACTTTGTTTTTCTTCTTTTTCAGCTTGTTTTCTAATGCCCTTTTTGGCCAGACGCCAAATTTAGGCGATGCATGTCTCTTGAGGCATGCTATAATTTAAGAAAAAGGGGTCCCTATGGTGCATCTTTACTACTAAATCTACAAACACGCCGTGTAAGGGTCCCCTTTTTATAACTTTGCAGTGTGATATCTATGTGTACGCATTTAGCTTTATCTGTGTTACGCAGATGATGGTAAGGACAGACATTTACCCGACCTTCGTTACTAACATATATCCTTCTTTGTTTTTATTTACACTCAGATTTCTGAAACCAGTCCGCAATTCAAACTCAAGAACCAAGACATAGTCCGTGTTCAGTGCCATTACGTCAGTCCGCGCTCCTCAGCATTTACTCAGCGTCTGAAGTTTTGGGAGAAGTTGGGGAATATGGGGAGGTTGGCCTTTCAGGGGTAGTGGGGGAAGGATCAGGAATTCTGGCTTTCAGACAGTCGCGCAGTTCTCTGATGGATCTTTCCAGCTCCTTGTGCTGCTTGGCCAGGTTGTACAGGGCCCCCAGAGAATTCTTGCCCACATTCAGGGTGGTGGTGGCCAGCCCTAGCTGTTCCCTTTCCATATGCTCCATCATGCTGGCTAGCATGTCCATACTAGACTGAAGACCACACAGTTGAGTATGGAGGCCCTGCTGAGCACAAGAGATGTTGGCATTGTCACAGTGTATCCTTAACAGGTATGCAGCTGTCTGACTCAGTTGTGGCATGATTTCCTCAAATAGCCCATGGGGAATGTGATTTGTGAGGGGCAGGAGCTGCTCCAAGGTTTTTGGAACAGACTCTTGTGGAAGACGAAGCTCTCGAACCAAGATTGCCATGTCCAGTGGGGTGACCATGACCAGATTAAGGTTGTGCAGTCCAGGGGACAGGAAGTACAAGGGGGAAGGCATTTTGTGTGTGGGGGGAGTATTGTTGATGTCGCACAGGCAAGTGGTTGGGACACTCTGGGCATTTAGCAGCCTGTACAAAGCTCCCCTCTGTCCTGGTGGGTGAGTTCGACTAAGGTCCACCCCTGCTGATCCTCCTCCAGAGGTACTGGGCTGATCGGAATATCTCTCCTGCCTTGGGGGTGGAAAGCTGGGGACAGGTCCTAGCAGTGAATTGGGTCTAGGATGCACTCGGGCAGTTGCTGCATATGGCCGACCTTGGCTGCCTCCCCTGGAGGGTATCGTTGCCACTGGCACATGTGACTGTCTCCATGGCATCTGCGGAAGGGGTGTGTTCCTGAGTCCAAAGGGTCCTTCAGGTGATGGTGGAGTCCTTGGGCCGACTCTTGCTGCAGGCAGATTCTGTGAAGCCGTCATCGCCAGGTGCTGGAACGATGAAGATCCTTCTGTTGCCAACTGGTTTAGCTGCTGGATGGATGGCGGCTGTGGCGACCAATCATGGCTCGACCATCCCTCCTGTATATCCTCTTCTCCAAACAGTTCTGAGAGTCCAATCAGACTTGATAGAGGCAGATCAGGCATAGGTCCCTGATCAGGGGAGTCTGGTCTCTCAGCCATACTCCTGTGTCCTAGTAATATACATATACGTTCATTATTACAGTTCCATGTCATTCTTTCAGATATTGTCTATCCTATCCCTCATTTTTGTGGGTGCATGTGTGTGAATGTAAATGTGCGTGCATGTCTTCTTCCTCGTCTACAATATCACCAAGCACGGTCCATCCCAGTCCTCCCTATCTGGGGTGTACGCCACAATATTAGGTAGCTGGGGGCTGTCGGGGAGGATAATTGGTATTTCATCCATTTCCATATATTCTGGTTCTCTGTCTGTTTCGTTTGTGCTTTCTTCCAGGGCTCGGATGGCTAACAGTGGGAGCTGTCCTACTGTGGATGAAATCAATTTATTGACCAGAAATTTTATCAAGGGAATACCACAACATATTACCAGCAAGACCGCCACCCCTGTTAGTGCCAAGACTACACCTATCTGGTATAACCAGTCTTTCCATGATATCCACCCTCTCCTTAGAGTCCCAAACAGTGAAAATAGTGGGCCAATATTCATTCCATTCCCTACAATGTATCCAGAATCGTCAGTTTCATTTCTCCCTCCTATGGAGTTACTTAACAGTTCCTGTTGCATCTCTTCAAGTGTGATTAAGAGCTCTGTCAAATTTCCGTCTTCCCCTGTACGCATGGGAATAGCTGTGCAACATTCGGTGGCTTTGATCATAATACAAACTCCTTGTTCATCAGCCATCATCATCTCGATAGCTAATCTATTTTGCATTGTCATTAGCGAGGTGGCGTGCAGTTGTTCGGTTAAGGCTCCTACTGCTGCCAATGTCCAATTCAAATATCTTTGCTGATTATACCACAAGTAATTAATCCACTGCACCTCCTGGAACCTAGAACGGATTTTTGGAGTAACCCCGAACAGCGCCAATGCCCATCCCCATTTATCCGCGTCTTCATCTGCTTTAACTCTGCTACTGTCTATGGCTTCTAACTGTCGGGGTATCCCTTCTGGTATCCCGTTTCTTACTGTGACGTTGTAGTCTGTTTTAAGTGTCATTATTCCTCTTTTCTTACGAAGTTTCTGTGGCATGGGTTGTATTGAATTTGGCATTTCAATTACTGTTATAGCTCCTGTGAGCATCACAGGAGCACAAAGGCCTTTCCAATTAGGGGACAGCGATGACAGGAGTTTCCTTCTTTGTCCGCATATCCAAAAGATGTCAGCTAAGGGTACCATTCCCTTAGCTAAATTTGGAGTAGATACCCATGAAGCATGGGTGAGATTCAATCCAATTACAGACCCCCCTGTGGCCGGTACTATTTGTTCACACTGTATGCCTGCTGCTGGCAGGGTGTGACAGACGGTAATGTTCCATGCTGTTTTGGCCGGTTTGTATTCTTGCTGCTTTTGCATACACTGTATGTGGTGTTTTGACTGGGTCGTCCCTACCTGCCAATCGCTTATGTATTGTGCTACTAAGCCTTTAGCTATACAGAATGGGTGTATCATCCCTTTCTCTATTTTAATCATAGGTGGAACGGTTCCTTCTGTATTTAGGGGCACTGGACAAAGTTTACTGTCGGCAGCATATTTTTCATCACCTACTGCCATTTTCATAACACATTGTGTATAGCACTCTGCTTGGTCTGAGTTATGTTGGGGGCTCCTATAACAGTTGTTGATATCAGGTAGGGGTTTAGCCTGAGGTATCACACCTTTCCGGTGACAGGCTATGCAAGGCTTTTCACTGATCTGCCTAGCCGAAAATTTCAACCATTGGTAAATTAAATTGGTCTTCAACCCTTGTGTGCGGGCTAGGTCTGTACTGGGATCCCATCCAGTTGTTTCTGAGTCTGCATCTGAGTCTGTCGCTGCTCTATCTGGCAGGGATCCACTACTCTCTGAAGCTGTGCGTCGCCTTTGTTCAATCAGTCTCTGTGAGCGCCTTGGCCGGTGTTCGCCTGGCTGCAGGGAGGCGTGGCCTTTCCTCGGTGCTTCTTCTGGCTGCAGGGAGGCGTGGCCGTCCTTCGGTGCTGCTGTAGGGTCTCTGGCTTTTCTTGCTTCCCCCCTTGGCCCGGCGGCTCTGCCAAGACGAGCTTGCCGAGGCCGCAGGGGCGCTGGGCCACCAACCCTACAGCAGTGGTTTAAATGAAACCAAGTGTCCTTACCGTCTACTTTGACTGCTGTACGTGAGGCAAGAATAACTTTAAAAGGACCTTCTCGGCGGGGCCTGTCCCACTTCTTTTTGAACACTTTGACGTAAACCAGATCACCAGGCTGGATGCTCTGATTTTCGAGTGGAATCTCTGCTTCTCTGTCTTCTGTAGCGCCTTTGACCTGCAAAAAGATAGTTTTGTGTATTTGGGTTAACTGTCTCAGATAATTATGCCATTCGTCTTGTAGCTGCTCCAGCGATGGTCCTTCGTAGGGTCCTCTCAGGTATGGAATAGGCATCGGCCGACCTGTAAGAGCTTCAGATGGTGTCAAATGGGTTAGTCGGTTAGTTTGTGAGCGCATTGACAATAAAGCAAGCGGCAACGCATCCAGCCAGGTTAGTTTGCCATTGCTGTCTGCTATGATTTTTGCTAGTTTGTTCTTTAAAATGCCATTAGCCCGTTCCACCGCCCCATTTGATTGGGGGTGATAAACACACCCAAACTTCTGTTTGATACCCAATTGTTTGAATGTTTCTTGTGTAACCTTGGCTACAAAAGCCCTACCGTTGTCAGAGGAGATAGTATCTGGAATGCCAAATCTTGGAAAGACATCTCGGCACAAGAATTTGGCTACCGTTTTATGGTCTTGATTTGCAGAGGCTACTGCCTCAATCCATCGGCTGAATCTGCATATCACTACCAAAACATATCTCATTTGTTTAACTCGATTTTCAGCTCCCATGTCTATGAAATCCATCATAAGATGTCTGAATGGCCCATCAGGGACCGGAATGTGGGCTAAAGGGGCTGTGAATGATTTCCGGACATTGTACTGTGCACATACCTCACACTCATTCAACAACCGGTCCACTGTAGCTGCCATATATGGTGACCACCAGACAGCTTTTAGTTTGTTCATAATTTGGACTCGCGAACAATGATCGGGTCCGTGGGCCCAAATGATTGCATGTCGTAATAAATTGGTGGGTAACACAAAATGTCCATGACTACTGCGCCACAGCTTGTCCGCTGGCCCCTGACTGCGTGTCTCAATAGCGCCTCGTTTAACCCACATTCGTTTTTCTTCTCCACTGGCCCTACTTTGAGCCACTATCAGTGCGTCAAGTGAAACCAGTGGGGCACAATCTTGGATGGTTAGCAGGGGAAACATATTTTCCCCTTGTGCTCCTTTGCGAGCTGCGTCATCTGCTAGGTTGTTACCTTGAGCTATGATGTTATTATTCTTTTGATGACCTGCACATTTAATGATGGCTACCTCAGACGGTAATTGGAGAGCTTGTAACAGTTGGGAAATTGCTTCTCCATGAGTGACAGGGGTGCCATCTGCTCTCAGGAATCCCCTTTGTTTCCAAATGTTTGCATGTACGTGACATACGCCATAAGCGTAGGCTGAGTCTGTGTAGATATTAACACGTTGATCTTTAGCTATCTGGCAAGCCATAGTTAAGGCTTTGATTTCTGCCAGTTGGGCTGAACAAGGCTGATCAATTCCTTGGGACTCCAGTAATTCAAAGGTCTCGCCATCCGTGTTTAATCTAACAATTCCCATACCTGCATGCAATCCTGCGGCATCCCGAAAGCATGAGCCATCCACAAACAGGGTTAGATCTGCATCTATGGCGTGATTATACAAATGTTCTCTGGCTCTCAAAAATTTCTCTGTCTCTGCCACACAGTTATGTGGAGTACCATCTAACGGTGTGGTCAATTTGGTGGCGGGATTCACCGTGTGACAACGTTGTATTGTTATTTCTGGAGCGGACAACACAACTTCATATCCAGTGCGTCTAGCTTGTGTTAAGACAAAACGTTGACTGGTTAGCAGGGCATGTAACTGATGCGACGTGTACAACGTTACTGCATGTCCCATGATTATGGATGATGCTTTTTGAAATGCAAAGGCAGCTGCTGCTAGACCCTGATAGCATGGTGGCAATCCTGTTTCAATGTTGTCAAGCTTTGTACTATAATAGGCCAATGGTTGTTTTCCTTCATTTGTTTCCTGCATTAGTACAGCACAAGCATATCCAGCTTTTTCAGTAACATACAAATGGAAAGGTTTCCCATAATCTGGGTTACCTAACGCGGGAGCAGATTGCATGTCTGTTTTTAGGGCCTCAAAAGCTCCCGTTGCCTGATCTGTCCAGACGAGGAGAGCTGCATTGCTCGTTTGCCCCACTGCTCTAATCATGGCACGCAAAGGTGCAGTTTTTATAGCATAATCACAAATCCACGGCCGACTGTACCCTGCCATCCCAAGGAATGAAAGCATCTGTCCCACTGTTTGGGGTTTGGGAGCCTTGATTATAGCCTCCACTTGGCTTGGGGCTATACATCGCGTGGTCCCACACAACTGTCTTCCCAAGTATTCTACTTGTTGTTTGCAGAACTGCAATTTGTCCTTACTTACTTTATGACCTCCATCTGCCAATGCATGCAATACAATTAATGAATCTTTTTCACACTGTTCTTGAGTCTCTGATGCAATAAGGAGATCATCCATATATTGCACCAATGTACTGGGTATGTCAAGGTGTTGTAAATCTTCAGCCAGGACTTTGTTAAAGATGGCTGTGGACAGGTTCAGTCCCTGAAGTAGCCGTGTATACGTTAGCTGTTGTCCCAGAAATGTGAATGCAAACAAATGTTGTGAGTCTGGGTGCACAGGCACACTGAAATAGGCTGAACACAGATCGATTACTGTGTACCATTTTGCTCCAGCAGGGATGCTTGATAGTATAGTATGCGGATCAGGTACTATAGGTGCATCCATTTCTATTATTGCATTGATAGGACGCAGATCATGTACCAGCCGATACTCTTTGGTATTGTTTTTAGGGATAGGATAGATAGGAGTATTGCATGGGCTTGCAGTTTTTATTAAAACTCCAGCTGCCATTAGTCCCTTAATTACTGGTTTTATGCCTTCAATAGCCTGAGGTTTTAATGGATACTGCCTTTGGTGAGGCAGTTTTGCTCCCGGTTTTACTTTTATTTTTACTGGTAAGGCTGTTTTTACTAGTCCTACATCTGTTTTGCTTTTGGACCACACCACTGGTGGTATTTGCTCTAACAATTTCTCTTGTTGGGCCGATAACACCATCTGTCCCTCTGGTCTAGGATTGAGCTCCACTTTTTGAGCTATAGCCTCATCATTTACTTTTAAATTAATTCGTATAAACTGCTGGTCTTTTGACAGATGTACTTGTGGACTTTCCATGTTTTGCCATTCTTCAACTTCTGAGGCTGTCTTTACCATTGGACCTAGGTCATGGGATTCGTACTTTTCTGACTAAAAGGGTCACATGAGGCGTGGCATTCGGCACTTGATACCATTGTTGTTCAGCTGAAGTTAGCTTGACAGAAGCTGCGGCCCCTTGGGGGCCTAAATAAATTTCTGTGGTGGTTATGTGAAACAGCCGTTGATTCATCAATACACCCCAGCAGCATGCATAGTCAGTTTGTTCTTGTTTGGCATCGAACATCAGGGTGACATGTAAAGGTAAACTAGGTGTATATACTGCTTCATAGTGTTGTTCTGCCCAGAGCTTCCATTTTTCCCATTCCAGTTGAAGATTTGAATTTTCTGGTTGTAACTTCAGCCAGTATACCATGGGTTGCACAGGTTGGACCTTGTTTTCCATGTCCATAAGCACCATAATGTTGGCGAGTGCTTCGTCAGGAAAGTGTATTTGCAGTCCTTGATGGGTACACACTATCTGGGTTTGTAGCTTACATAAAATGTCTCTTCCCAGCAAATTCACAGGTGTATTTTGTGAGTATAACAGGGTGCTTCAATTGTTTTTCCTGCAATCGTTACAGGAAGTGGGCGTGTAAAAGGTATTATTTGAGTTTTCCCAGAGAAGCCGATGGTCTTAATTACAGACCCAGAGAGGGGGAGATGAGCGCCCATTTTCCCTATGCAAGAGTATGTTGCCCCTGTATCCACCATGAAAGGGAAATCTCTGTTTTGTATATTAACGGTGACGGTTGGCTCTTCCTTAGGTATCATAGAAATAGCCAATGCCACCGTTTCCCCCTCTGTCTTCTCTAGGCCCCCCTATTGCCAATAGGCAGAGGGTCCAACCCAAGGTCGGGCCGGACAATTTCTCATTCGATGTCCAGGTTGTCCACAGCTCCAACACTCATTAGAGGGTTGATCCCCTATTGGGGGTGTTGGTCCCATAGGCGGTCCCGCTTGACTGTTCCTGGGAGCTGAGTTCTGGAATCTGCTTCCAAATGAAGATTGGCGAGATCCTCTTCGCCACCCTCCTCTTTGACCTGGAAAGTTCCGTGACTCTCCTCTCCACCCATGACTGTAGGTGGGTCCATTTCCGGGTGTGCCAGTGCTATGGTAGTGATAGTGATGCTCCACTGGTGTCGAGACTTCTCCTGCAGCAGTGCTCCCTGCTGCTCCCTGGGGGCTCTGTGTGGCTGTTACCACAGGTGCCTGTATGGTGGCAGCAGTGTTTGCCGTAAGGCCCGTGCTTGCCGGCTCAGAAGGAACAGGGGTCATCATTGGTGCCTGGGTCTTTGTTTTTTCTTTCTTGACTTTGGTTAGCTCTCCCAACTGCATCTGCACCAATTTTTTCGTCAGGGATTTTGCTGCATCTTCTTCTTTTTGTTTTTCTTTCTTGTAGATTTCAAGATGGTGACAAATATGCTCAGAGTATAAAGCCCAATTCATTTTTGATAGTCCCACGACTCCATCTAGGGCTTTCTGAACCTCATCTGGTAGAACCTTTTTTACAGTTATTTTAAACAGGATTCCAGTTGCTGGAGAATGGTTCCATGCATTTCCTGTTTCCTCCGCCCATCTTTTCTGGAATCGGTGCAGGAACTTCTTTGGGCACTCTTCAGGTGTCCACTCCTCATCATCCAATTTAGAGGGATCCAAGACCTCAGGGTACTTTCTTCTCAGTCCTTCCCACATGGAGTTTCTATAGCGATTAAAGGGGACTTCATCATGTTGATTAGTGCCCATCATTTGTGTTAGTCCAACCTTTCCTGCTAATTCTTCAGTGTCATGTTTTCCCATGACATGCATTAGCAAGGCTTTTATGTCACCTAAAGACAAGGTTACCCCTGCAGTGCCTTCTTCTAAGGCAGTTATCCATCTCCCAGCTCCTTGGGTGATTTCTGGCAGCCTGTTGGCCAGCCCCACCATGTCTGTCCAGCTCCATGGGGTATACACATGATGACCATTTCTAACCACCAATGGGCATATGAGGTCTTCGTCCTCCTCTTTTTCTGTGGGGGCTCCATACTGTCTTCCAGATCGAGTGCGACTGACTGGTTCCAGGCAGTCCATCCAGTCGGTTATATTCTGTTCTAAAGCCGCTATGTCTTTGGCTACACATTGTTGTCTTTGCCTGAGTCGGGCCTCTTTTGCACTCTCAATGATGATCTCACCAGAAATTTTTCGGGTGGGTGGCTCTATAATGTGATTCCCTTGATTGGGCGTCGATTGTTGTAATATTCTTCTTTCCTCGGCGTCCCTATGTCTTTGTATTCTTTCCTTCGCTAGCCAAAGCTGCTCAGCTAGTTCTTCATTATCTCTTCTGGCCAGATCCAGTGTGTCACAGAAGCTCTTGTGCCACTCTTCAGAGCCTCTATAGCCTGTGAAGGTCCAGTCGGCTGACTTATGGTGGGAGGGGACGGTTTTCGGTGGACCTCGATGTGCAGGCGGAGCCTTCAGGTCTCTCTCTTTATCCTCGTCTGCCTCCGTGTCACTGTTATTTGTGGCCCCCCCTGCTGGTCGTGGTGAGCGACCACTTACTTTCGGACTTGGAGACCTTGTATGATCCATTTGACAGACTGAGGACCTGTCTCCTTGTGGCTCTCGAGCTTTTAGTGTCAGTGTGAATTTACCCTCCACATCCATGCCTTGGTCCTCTTCACGAGTTCCTAATACAAATTGTCCAGCTGTCTTTCCCATATCATGACGTTTATATGGGGGTGGCTCTGCTTCCCAGCTCGGTGCACTGGCTTTAGTGTCTTTGGATCTTTCCTCTGTCATTTTTTCTCTTTTCTGCTGTAGCCTCTGTGCTTCCTGCTTGAACAAGGCCAAAACTTCTTTTTCTTCAGTGCGTTTTTTGTTGTTATTTACGTTCTTCTGCTGATCTTTAATTTCTTTTTTCTGTATTTCTACCGCAACTGCTTCACACATCACCGGATCAAATGATCCCTCCAAAGGCCATTGCCTGCCCCCATGTGACCTTTTGTGCCACTTTCTCATACATTGGTTGGCCTTAGTGCGTTTTCCTGGATATTTTCTTAGTACTAAGTCTAGCGGGGTACTTTCCCGACCTTGACCTTGAGAGTTACCCATGTAACCCTGACAAACGCTATGTGAGGTGTTTCTATGGTGTTCTGGTAGTCCCTCAGGGGCTGTCCTGATCCAGACCAATAACTTGCCGGCTGTAACACCTGTTTTGTATTTTAAACCCTTAAAAGGATTAAATTTCCAACTGTTATGCCCGTCTTCTTTTTCTTTAACTAAATATGAAATTTTACCTGTTTCCCACCGAACCTTCCTTGGGACCACAGTCAGAGTCAACCTAGGAAACAGTTCTTCACCTGGATCGGTTGGTAGTGTTATTAAATGATTTAATGGTATGCTAATTTCTTTATTAGGATCAGCACAAAGCAGCTCCAGCCACGGGGTTAAACCCTGATGCCACAGACGTCTTATCAGCAGCTCCCAATTAATTAGAGGGAATTGTTCTTTCTTTTGCTTCAGATTGACTACCTTAGTAATCTGCCATAATTTCTGATTGATCTCTTGTTCGTCCTGCCAATGTTCTGCTCCTACACTGTCAAAATGGGTCCTTTCCAGCCAAAAATGTGTCCTGATTCCCTGGGTTTCGATGTCTCCGTCAGTCATGTAATGTTCTGGGAGTATTATTTCATCATCACTTAAGTCTCCCATCAAAGACTGTCCCAAGCATTGATCAGTCTGTCAGCTTTTTCACTATAATCTAAGCTTTAACTCTTTTGATTTATAACCAATTTTATTTCTTTACTCCTCTTACAACCCTAACACTTCCTAATGTCTTTGCTCCCGACTTTCTATTTTCCTTCTAATTTTTTAACTTTCTGCTTCTCGTCTTTTTCTGCTATGTTTGTTTATTAGTTTTCTTTCTTTGAAATAATATCTACCTTCTCTGTATTTACATAGCAGTCTCTTCTCCTGTCTTTTTTTCCCCACTGTCTCTGTTTCTCACTTTTTCTCTTTGCCTGTCATGCACCTCCCAAGTCCTCCTATTGGGTCTAAACGCCTCCTCCTTCTCGTACTCTTTACATTAATCTTGTATGTCAACCAGCCTGCAAGCCCTCACAGCTTTGCCTGCAACTCCCCGCTTACTTTTGCTCTCCCACACACCAATTTTCAAAAGCTTTATACACAAAAATTATTAAAAACAACTTTCTATATATCTCTATCTAGACTTCTGCCACCCTTTACTCCGCGGCTTTAAACAACCTTTTTATTCACTTAACACCAATGTGTTCTGTTTAAGTATGTATCTCTTCTTCACGTTAGACAGCTTCTCCGGCGCTGCCAGCAACTCATATATTATTTATCTATTTTTTTTTCTTAACAAGCTACTCTTTGAGCGTACAATATTTCATTTACTTCTACGCCTTACCGCGCCTCGCGTGCGTATCCTGTGCTTAATATATTATTTTTCACCAGCTCCTCTCTGAGCATACAATATTTCATTTATTTCTACGCCTTACCGCGCCTCGCGTGCGTATCCTGTGCCTTTCTGCACTTTCTTCTACTTTTTTTTTTCACTTACTGAGCTCCTCGTGAGCTTAATGTGCCTTTGCACTGAAAATATTCTCATAAAAAACTCATATTACTGTGTACTTAATTACTTATTCTTCTCCCACGCCCCACAAGCGTGTATTTGGTGCCTTACTGCACTATTTTCTGCTTCATTAATTCTCATGTATTCTGCACTAACTCTCCATTTATTTTATATTTTTTTATAGTTTTTCTCTTTTCTTAAAAAATGACGTCCTTTATTGAGCTCTTTTACTTACTGTCAGCTGTGCTACTTTGCACTTTTCTCTTTAACTCTCTTTATCACGTACGGTATTTCTACTGCGCCCCCTCAGGCGCTTATCTTGTGCTTTCTCTGCACGTATTCTCTTGTTAAACTCTTTTTTCTCACTTATTTCACTTCAGTCTCTGTTAAACTCTTTAAATAACCTTGTATTACCTTGTATCTATTTGTCAGTATACTCCCCTAAATTAACCCCTACAGCGCATGCTATCAGCCGGCACGTTAGTAACGAATTTCAACACCAATTATTCCCCAAGCATCCAGGTTAGTTCTCCATGCACTCTTTTCCGCACCAGAGTTTATGAACATTCCTGACCTTTCACTCACACAGACATTCTTTTTCCCGGGAACACACACACCTTCTGAGCATTTTATCTACAAGGCCTGATAATTTTCAATCTTATCTTTTTTTAGTTTCTTATCAATTTTCTTAGTCCAGGTTCTTTTGGGTAAGAGGCAATTAAAAATATCACCTGTCAACTTGGGCGGAAATCCCGACTCACTCCTCCAGATTGTGCAGAAGTTATAAAAGGTTTCTGCTTACCTTTTAGTCGTGATCACTGTTATTTACGGTCTGGAGGGATGAGCTGGACTGCCCCAGGCTGCCGGAATGCCCCTGGACCCTCCTGAAGCTGGCTCGCCAAGTTCTGTCGTGGTTCGTCTTTAGTCTTCTCGGGATGTCGTCTTTTAGATAACACAAACTAATTGCAAGTGATATGCTAGAAAAGGACACAACACTTTAGAATAATTCAGCCTTAAGCAAGATAAAATGCACAGAGTTTTTAAGTTTATTTAAGCCTTCGACACAGAGCTTAGACAAACTGAGTCCTCTAGAGAGACTGAATATGTGACAACCGCGCTCATCTATTTATTGGAGACCCGCGGGCATCGCTCCTCCTTCGACTTTTTTTATTTATTTCATTCCCAAGACATGGTTTTCTATTGGAAGCGTCCTCTAGTGAACCCTAAGCAGGTGTTAGGCCATTATTTCAATGTGACAAACGCTCCCATTAAAACGTGAAGGATTTACAACTGATTTTTTTAAAAGACCTTCAGCCACAGGTGCAGCTGGCCTGAGGCCCCCCGCACGTGGCCTCAGCCACAGGTGCAGCTGGCCCGAGGCCCCTCGCACGTGGCCTGCGGGAAAGCACCTAAAAGGCCTTGGAAAGCCCCTGACAGACTGAATGACTAATAGAGCCCTTTTTTTGGGTTGAACACCTGCTAGTTCAACCAGAGGACATACAGTTCGGATCAGGACACTTGATAGTTCATCATAGTTCAAATAAGGACCTAAAAATTCTTCTACACCCGCCTGATCAGTTTGTCCAGCCTGGATGTGTCCTTCTTGAATGTGCAACCCCCCCCCCCCCCCCCCCCCCCCCCCCACAGTGTAGAAGAGGACGCTGGCCACTACAGACTGGTAGAATATCCACAGGAGTTTCCTGCAGATGTTAAATGACCGCAGCCTCCTCAGAAAGTACAACCTGCTCTGTCCCTTCCTGTACAGGTGGTTGGTGTGGGTTGTCCAGTCCAGTTTACTGTCCAGCCACAGCCTGAGGTGCTTGTAGGAATCCATCCTCAGCTCATTCTATCAGAACTGGTCACGGACTTGGTCTGGACTTCCCAAAGTCAATGACCAGCTCCTTTGTCTTCGAAGTGTGTTGAGCTATAGATGGTTTGTGTGGCACCAGGCAGCAAGGTCCTTCACTAGGCTCCTGTACTCTTTCTCTCTGTTGATCCTGATGCATCCAACAATGGCTCTGTCATCTGTGAACTTCTCTATGTGACACAGCTCCAGCACTGTGCCCTGGGGTGCTCCGGTGCTGCTGATCACAGTGTCAGACGTGGTGTCCCTCAGCCTGAGATTGCGGCCTGTCGGTGAGGTAGCTGGAGAACAAAGTGACCTGGCAGGGGTCCACTCGCATGCTGTTCAGTTTGTCCTGGAGCACAAGGGGCTGGATGGTGTTGAAGGCACCTGAGAAGTCCAGGAAGAGAATCCTCACTGTGCTGTTTCACTTATCTAGGTGTGAGTGGACTCGGTGTAGAAAGTAGAGGATTGCATCCTCTGCACCAACACCTGCCTGATATGCAAACTGCAGACAGTCCTGGGTGTGTTGCACCTGGGGTTTGAGGAAGTTGAGGGAGAGCTGCTCCAATGTCTTCATCAGGTTTGAAGTGAGTGCCACTGGTCAGAAGTCATTCAGCTCACTGGGCCGGTTCTTCTTAGGAATTGGAACGATGCATGAAGTCGGGGGGGGGGGGGGGGCACTCTGCCTATCTGCAGGCTAAGGTTGAAGATACTTGGTAGCGGTTCAGTCGTGCAGGTGTTCAATAGATGGGGACACAGCTTTTCTGGGCCTGCCACTTTCCTTGGATAATGCTTGCTCAGCTGTCCTCTGACCTGGAAAGAGGTGTGCTGAGGGAAGGAGAGGTGACTGCAGTGAGGGAGAGGGTGGGGGACAGTGACTGGTTGAACTAGTTGAAGAAATTAAGTTCGTTCACCCTCTCTATTGTCCCTCCTGTGTCTCTGGTCTTTGTTTTATGGCGGTGATGGTTTTCACACCTTCCCAGACCTCCCTCATGTTATTTTGATTCAGCTTGTGCTCCATCTTTCTCCTGTAGCTGTCCTTTGCTTCCCTCATGCAGCGTTTCACCTCCTGCTGTGCTGCTTTCATTGCCTCCATGTCTCTGCTCCTGAAGGCAGCCTTCTTCCCATTGAGGACACCTTTGACTTCTCGTGTTACCCATGGTTTGTTGTTAGGGTAACAATGGACAGTCTTGGTTGGGCAGACCATGTCTGCACAGAAGTTAAGATAATCCGTCAGATAGTGTGCCAGCTCCTCTATGTCCTCACCGTGCCGGTTGATCAGCTCATCTCAGACCATAGTGTTGTAACAGTCTCTCAGGGCACTTTCCATTTCTGGGGACCACCTCCTGATGATGCAGGTGGTTACCAGCTGCCTTTGTACCAGAGGGGTATACTATGATTGTAGGTGGACCAGGTTGTGGTCAGACTTCCCTGGGGTGGGGGGGGGGGGGGGTGACACTGTATGCATTCCTCCCATTAATATACAATCCTGTCCTGTTGTTTCTTTGTTGGACAGTCCACAACCTGGTGAAAAACAGCCAACATAGAGTCCAAAGTTGCATAGTTACAATCCCCAGAAATGATCAACAGTGCCTCAGGGTGCTTTGTCTGCAGCCTTGGTGTGACCGTGTGTTTTCTGTTTTCTTCCACGCATCTGTTTTTTTTTTGTTTTTTTTTTGTCCATTTTAAAGCATTGGAGATTATTGTAGATGAACAGCCTATAATTTTTTGCACCTGCGTATAAGTTTTCCCCTCTCCAATCACCTTCTTAATCAAACTACGCTGTTCTTCTGGACAATGTCTTGAACATCCCATTTTCCTCAGGCTTTCAAAGAGAAAAGCATGTTCAACAGGTGCTGGCTTCATCCTTAAATAGGGGACACCTGATTCACACCTGTTTGTTCCACAAAATTGACAAACTCACTGACTGAATGCCACACTACTATTATTGTGAACACCCCCTTTTCTACTTTTTTTTTTTTTTTTTGCTAATAGCCCAATTTCATAGCCTTAAGAGTGTGCATATCATGAATGCTTGGTCTTGTTGGATTTGTGAGAGTCTACTGAATCTACTGGTACCTTGTTTCCAATTAACAATAAGAAATATACTCAAAACCTGGATTAATCTTTTTAGTCACATAGCACTACTATTACGAAGTCTATTAGAAAAGTATCCGACCTTATTTAAAAAAAAAATAAACATATGGATTTGAATTGTGTGCTTGCGTGAGCCAACCTTGAACCTTCTCTGATACTCACTCGACTGGTAAGCACTGAAAGGCATGTCCCAGCTTGTCCTTCTGGCACTCTGAAATGGAGGTGTTCTTTGTCTCGCTTGTCGTCGTGAAGCGCGAAGCGTCCGCTCCTTTTCATGACAAAAACTCCTTGTAACAGTGGAATGTGCCCTTCATTTCCAAACTGGATGCTGTGTTTTATCCGGGACATCGTCTGGACTAGCACAGGAATTGTGAAAAGACGTGGACATCAGCACTTTTTCGGCAAATTGAGACAGTTCCAGTTCCTGCCAATATCCAGCAACTTCGCACAGCCATTGAAGAGGAGTGGACCAACATTCTACAGGCCACAATTGACAACCTGATCAACTCTATGCGAAGGAGATGTGTTGCACTGCATGAGGCAAATGGTGGTCACACCAGATACTGACTGGTACCCCTCCCCCCCCCCAATAAAACAAAACTGCACCTTTCAGAGTGGCCTTTTATTGTGGACAGTCTAAGGCACACCTGTGCACTAATCGTGGTGTCTAATCAGCATCTTGATATGGCACACCTGTGAGGTGGGATGGATTATCTCAGCAAAGGAGAAGTGCTCACTATCACAGATTTAGACTGGTTTGTGAACAATATTTGAGGGAAATGGTGATATTGTGTATGTGGAAAAAGTTTTAGATCTTTGAGTTCATCTCATACAAAATGGGAGCAAAACCAAAAGTGTTGCGTTTATATTTTTGTTGAGTGTATACGAGGGCTGTCCATAAAGTATAGGTCCTTTTTATTTTTTACAAAAACTATATGGATTTCATTAATATGTTTTTACGTCAGACATGCATGAACCCTCGTGCGCATGCGTGAGTTTTTCCACGCCTGTCGGTGACGTCATTCGCCTGTGAGCACTCCTTGTGGGAGGAGTCGTCCAGCCCCTTGTCGGAATTCCTTTGTCTGAGAAGTTGCTGAGAGACTGGCGCTTTGTTTGATCAAAATTTTTTCTAAACCTGTGAGACACATCGAAGTGGACATGGTTCGAAAAATTAAGCTGGTTTTCAGTGAAAATTTTAACGGCTGATGAGAGATTTTGAGGTGACACTGTCGCTTTAAGGACTTCCCACGGTGCGAGACGTCGCGCTGCGCTCTCAGGCGGCGTCATCAGCCTGTTTCAAGCTGAAAACCTCCACATTTCAGGCTCTATTGATCCAGGACGTCGTGAGAGAACAGAGAAGTTTCAGAAGAAGTCGGTTTCAGCATTTTATCCGGATATTCCACTGTTAAAGGAGATTTTTTTAATGAAAGACGTGCGGACGGGTCCGCGTGTCGGGACGCAGCCGGCGCGGAGCGGCGGCACAGGAAAAACACCTCCGTGTTGATAACCATTTGTAAAATCCAGGCGGCTTTTGATGGCTTTCAGTGGAGTGAGTATATGAGAAATTGTTTAACAGCTGGACATGTTCCAACTTGTCCTTAAGGCTTCCAACAGAGGTGTTTTTCCTGTGGCGGACCCGTCCGCACGTCTTTCATTAAAAAATCTCCTTTAACAGTGGAATATCCGGATAAAATGCTGAAACCGACTTCTTCTGAAACTTCTCTGTTCTCTCACGACGTCCTGGATCAATAGAGCCTGAAATGTGGAGGTTTTCAGCTTGAAACAGGCTGATGACGCCGCCTGAGAGCACTGCACGACGTCTCGCACTGTGGGAAGTCCTTAAAGCGACAGTATCACCTCAAAATCTCTCATCAGCCGTTAAAATTTTCACTGAAAACCAGCTTAATTTTTCGAACCATGTCCACTTCGAAGTGTCTCACAGGTGTAGAAAAAAGTTTGATCAAACAAAGCGCCAGTCTCTCAGCAACTTCTCAGACAAAGGAATTCCGACGAGGGGCTGGACGACTCCTCCCACAAGGAGTGCTCACAGGCGAATGACGTCACCGACAGGCGTGGAAAAACTCACGCATGCGCACGAGGGTTCAAGCATGTCTGACGTAAAAACATATGAATGAAATCCATGTAGGCTTTGAAAAAAATAAAAAGGACCTATACTTTATGGACAGACCTTGTATATATGTGTGTGTGTGTGTGTGTGTGTGTGTGTGTGTGTGTGTGTGTGTGTGTGTGTGTGTGTGTGTGTGTGTGTGTGTGTGGTATATAATTCCAGGTAAACCAGTTACAAGATTTATTCTGCAGGACTTGGTTTGGTTTCAAAATGGAATGTTGGAACTACGCTGATTTATATATATAAAACTAGACAAAGGAAACTCCAGAAACTACGTTACCCAGAATTCTTGGGAGTGGAGCTTATTAAACCTTTAAAAGAGCTCGCACCCGGGAATTCGCACTCTTACTCTTACGCTCCTCTCCCTCTTACACTTTTGGCTCTTACTCTTACACCCTTCTCTCTTCTCCTCTCTCCACTTTTCCTTGAGGCTAAAGACGCGCCTAGCCGTCAGTAGAAAAAGATTTATGACCCTTTGTCTAAAGCCACGTGCTACTTAAGACTCATTCTTGTTTGGCGTACCGACAAGAATTTATTTTTCCGACAGATAACTTTTGCAACCTTTGTCAAGTTAAACTCGCTGGCGCATTTAACTTCCTTTTTTGAATTTTCAAATTAAAACCTTTTTCTTCTTCAAACTCCAAATTCCTTTCACGAACATTTTTCTTCTAAAGCCAGCTATTTTTGCATTGAATTCTGATTCAACCAAGCTTCCAAAAAGACGACGACGAAAGAGGAATTTTTGATTTTTGATAGAGAATAAAGACGCTCAAACCTTTATTCTGACAAGCCAGATTCCAGAGCGCTGCAGAGAAAACATCCAGGTCAGCTGAGACGTTCAACAGCGACTTGAACTGCCGCCGCGAAACCACAGCGCAATAACAGAAATCATCCCCGCCACTGACGAGACCGAGCGGGTCGGACGGGCAGAGGCTCTTTGTCAAGGTCCCTGATGAAGCTGTGTGGTGAACAGAGCGTCGACTGAACCAGACGATTCCAGCATCGGACCTCACGGAGACCTGTTGCAATGCGCAAAGTCAGACCGGGCTATGTTGTCATATAAACAGAGTGGCTTTATTTAACTCTATTCAAAATCATTAATCTTCTCTCAGGTTAATAAATACCAAAGTAAATTACCTATTAAATTAGGACGAATCTTACTCCTAAAACTCCCGCTACGAAACCAAACTATCAGAACATCATATAATCATTGCTCATTGACGGTTGTAATCATTAAATTGATCACTGTGATATGTCCTGTTATTTAACTCCTGCCAGGGTTAAATAAATATCTTAAACGTGTGAAGTTGTCTGTGATTTTTGTATGGTTTTACAGAGGATGTCGGATCTGACCTGCGGAGCTTATCCTTTAGAAACTGAGACTGATTAATTAAATTGAGACTAATCAATTAATGAATGTTTAAACTAAAAAGTACTTATACTTTGAAATAAGTGGTGCCCCGAGATAAAATTATCCACAAGTGATAATTTTCAATATTCCAAAACATTATTATATTCATCCTGTGACTCTGTTCCCTACACCAGCAGTGGCCCGAGTTGTCTGCCGAAGTGTAACTCTTTCAATAATGGGGTGGGAAGAAGTACTACTACCACTGGCAAAGATGGCACAACCACCACTGGGTCCGCCAGTGGACTCAACTGCGGAGGAGCAGATAAACTCACAACCTCTGTGACCTCTACCTGTGGGGCAGTTTGGGTCACCACTTTCCCCAAAACCGGAGTAGACACGGGGTCCTCAAACCCTGGCTCCAACCACCACCACCCCCCCCACCCCGCCATTACGCCACCACCTGTCCTCTGATGACTCCGCTGGGGCGGAGGAAGCTCCAGTGAGGGCGGAGAAAGAACCACACCCTCATCAGGGGAATGAGCACCTATCACTGCCTTCAACAAAAAGTGATGAACCTGCTTGGCTCTGGTTAAATCATCTTTGGGGCGATTGTATAAGCCGTTCCCCCTCCTCTGGTGCCCTCAGGACACAGTACATCACAGAGGACCACTGATCCTGGATCTTATGATGCCCCCGTATCCCAAAATCTCACAGCCAGACCATCTGGCCCTCCTTCAGGGAAACATCATGGCGATCGTTATCTTTCTTGCGGTGCTCTGCAGCAGCCTTCAGCTGATCGAAGCTCCATCAAAAGCCACCTGCAAGTGGGTCTGATGCGCCCAGAACTACTTATGAACAAAGCTCCCCACAGGTTCCTGAACTTGACCCAACAGAAAATCAACTGTGAGTCTCGGTTCCTGACCAAACATCAGCAGAAAAGGAGGTTCGCCAGTTGCCTGATGTGGAGTAGTGTTGTAAGGATACAGAACCTGGGGCAAACGGGAACCCCAATCATGCTTCAGAGACTCCAGCAGCATATGCAACAGATCATGAATCGTTCTGTTAAAATGCTTACATTGCCCATTCCCAGATGGATGGTGTGGCATAGTACGAGACTTCTCTATGCCATAAACGCCACACAACTGCTGAATCAATACACTCTCAAAACTCTACCCCTGATCAGAATGTATCTGGGCTAGAACCCCAAACCTTAAGAAACTCTCTGTAACCAAAACGTGAGCTACCATAACAGCTCACTGGTCACAGGTAGGGACTGCCAACGTGTACTTACTGAAGATGTCAGTCATCACAAGAACATCTTCTACTCCACTATGACTAGGCTCTAAAATGGTAAAATCAATGGCAAGGATGTCATTAGGCTGGGATGCCAACAGGTGTCCCATAGGGCCACGAGCCACTGGTTGACTCACTTTGGCCACCTGGCACCTCTCACATGCCTGGCACCAATCTGCCACCTCCGCAGACATCCCTGACCAATAACACCGCTGATGTAAAAGCTGTAGGGTCCTCTCGACTCTTTGATGACCATGCCCTTGATGAACCTCAGTCAATACATCGGCTTTTAAAGCTGCAGGCAACACCAACTGCAACACAGCCCCAGCTCCATTGGGCCTGAACACCTGATGATACAAAACACCGTCCCTCTCCATCATCCAGTCCCACTGCTGGAGCAGCACCTGGGCTGACTGCAACACCCGTTTCCGCGCTTTCTTATCAGGACCACTTTTATGTTCCCAGAATGACAAAGCCTCCTGAATAACTGAGTCAGCTCGCTGCAGTGCAACCAGGCCAGATGGAAGATGGTGGGGCAAGACTGCAACACCAGCTTGCATTACATCCACCATGTTTCCCTGGCAAACCTGCTGCAAAGGCTCCGTACGTCGTGCACCACCAACCATTACCTGGAAGTACTGTGCCCCAGATAGGTGCTGACAGGAGAGAGTATCAGCATTCTTATTCGATTTCAATTCAGTTTGTTACATTTATATAGTGCTAAGTCACAACAAAACTGCCTCAAGGTGCTTCACACAGGTAAGGTCTAACCTTACCAACCCCTAGAGCAAGCACACAGGCGACAGTGATAAGGAAAAACTCCTTCAGATGATACTGAGGAAGAAACGTTATGCAGACCAGGCTCAGAGGGGTGACCCACTGCTTAGGCCATTATAACAGTTACAAGGTTTTTACAAAGTTTTACAGAGCAGAAGAAACAGTAAACAGGAATTCAAGATATCTTCTGCATCAGCTTCAGGCAACTTTACCATCCTGTTCTTTGGAAAACACTGTTCCCAGCCCCCCATAGCTAGCATAAACCTCCAAAATAAATGGGAGAGTAAAATCAGCATATGCCAGCACAGGTGTGGAGGTAAGTTTAGCTTTCAGTGCCTCAAAGCTATGGTCACATACCTCTGTCCAATGACCCAAAACTGGCTCATCCGCACGACTGGGCTTCACACCAGCTAACTCAGCTACCAACTTATGCAGGGGTGCTGCCAACCTTGCAAAACCCTCTACAAACCTGCAGTAGTAGTTGGCAAACCCAAGAAAGCACAGTTCCACAAGTGTGGCTGGAATCGGCCAATGGGCAGCCACCTCCACTTTACCAGGGTCAGTGGCAACACCCTTATCGGAGATGACCTGCCCCAAGTAACACACTTCCTGCTGGAAAAAGGCACACTTCTTGAGTTTCACCTTTAACCCCTCGTGCTGCAAATACTCCAGCACCACCCTCCACCTGTCCAGATGTTGCTTAATACTAGAGGAAAAAAACACAATGTCATCCAAATACAACAATAAAGACAAGACACTGCTGATCACCAAAAATCCTCTGCATCAATCTCTGAAAGGTACCAGGAGCATTGCAAAGCCCAAAGGGCATACGGTTCCACTCAAACAGACCAGAAGGCGTGCAAAAGCCTGTCTTCTGATGATCAGCCTCCACCACAGGAACCTGGTTATACCCACTCGCCAGATCCATAGTAGAAAACCAAGGAGCCCCCATGAGGGCATCCAAGGACTCATCAATCTGAGGTAAAGGGAAGGCATCTCTCCTGGTTTTTCCATTCAATCAATCAATCAATCAATTTTATTTATATAGCGCCAAATCACAACAAACAGTTGCCCCAAGGTGCTTTATATTGTAAGGCAAGGCCATACAATAATTATGTAAAACCCAACGGTCAAAACGACCCCCTGTGAGCAAGCACTTGGCTACAGTGGGAAGGAAAAACTCCCTTTTAACAGGAAGAAACCTCCAGCAGAACCAGGCTCAGGGAGGGGCAGTCTTCTGCTGGGACTGGTTGGGGCTGAGGGAGAGAACCAGGAAAAAGACATGCTGTGGAGGGGAGCAGAGATCGATCACTAATGATTAAATGCAGAGTGGTGCATACAGAGCAAAAAGAGAAAGAAACAGTGCATCATGGGAACCCCCCAGCAGTCTACGTCTATAGCAGCATAACTAAGGGATGGTTCAGGGTCACCTGATCCAGCCCTAACTATAAGCTTTAGCAAAAAGGAAAGTTTTAAGCCTAATCTTAAAAGTAGAGAGGGTGTCTGTCTCCCTGATCTGAATTGGGAGCTGGTTCCACAGGAGAGGAGCCTGAAAGCTGAAGGCTCTGCCTCCCATTCTACTCTTACAAACCCTAGGAACTACAAGTAAGCCTGCAGTCTGAGAGCGAAGCGCTCTATTGGGGTGATATGGTACTACGAGGTCCCTAAGATAAGATGGGACCTGATTATTCAAAACCTTATAAGTAAGAAGAAGAATTTTAAATTCTATTCTAGAATTAACAGGAAGCCAATGAAGAGAGGCCAATATGGGTGAGATATGCTCTCTCCTTCTAGTCCCCGTCAGTACTCTAGCTGCAGCATTTTGAATTAACTGAAGGCTTTTTAGGGAACTTTTAGGACAACCTGATAATAATGAATTACAATAGTCCAGCCTAGAGGAAATAAATGCATGAATTAGTTTTTCAGCATCACTCTGAGACAAGACCTTTCTGATTTTAGAGATATTGCGTAAATGCAAAAAAGCAGTCCTACATATTTGTTTAATATGCGCTTTGAATGACATATCCTGATCAAAAATGACTCCAAGATTTCTCACAGTATTACTAGAGGTCAGGGTAATGCCATCCAGAGTAAGGATCTGGTTAGACACCATGTTTCTAAGATTTGTGGGGCCAAGTACAATAACTTCAGTTTTATCTGAGTTTAAAAGCAGGAAATTAGAGGTCATCCATGTCTTTGTCTGTAAGACAATCCTGCAGTTTAGCTAATTGGTGTGTGTCCTCTGGCTTCATGGATAGATAAAGCTGGGTATCATCTGCGTAACAATGAAAATTTAAGCAATACCGTCTAATAATACTACCTAAGGGAAGCATGTATAAAGTGAATAAAATTGGTCCTAGCACAGAACCTTGTGGAACTCCATAATTAACTTTAGTCTGTGAAGAAGATTCCCCATTTACATGAACAAATTGTAATCTATTAGATAAATATGATTCAAACCACCGCAGCGCAGTGCCTTTAATACCTATGGCATGCTCTAATCTCTGTAATAAAATTTTATGGTCAACAGTATCAAAAGCAGCACTGAGGTCTAACAGAACAAGCACAGAGATGAGTCCACTGTCCGAGGCCATAAGAAGATCATTTGTAACCTTCACTAATGCTGTTTCTGTACTATGATGAATTCTAAAACCTGACTGAAACTCTTCAAATAGACCATTCCTCTGCAGATGATCAGTTAGCTGTTTTACAACTACCCTTTGAAGAATTTTTGAGAGAAAAGGAAGGTTGTAGATTGGCCTATAATTAGCTAAGATAGCTGGGTCAAGTGATGGCTTTTTAAGTAATGGTTTAATTACTGCCACCTTAAAAGCCTGTGGTACATAGCCAACTAACAAAGATAGATTGATCATATTTAAGATCGAAGCATTAAATAATGGTAGGGCTTCCTTGAGCAGCCTGGTAGGAATGGGGTCTAATAAACATGTTGATGGTTTGGATGAAGTAACTAATGAAAATAACTCGGACAGAACAATCGGAGAGAAAGAGTCTAACCAAATACCGGCATCACTGAAAGCAGCCAAAGATAACGATACGTCTTTGGGATGGTTATGAGTAATTTTTTCTCTAATAGTTAAAATTTTGTTAGCAAAGAAAGTCATGAAGTCATTACTAGTTAAAGTTAATGGAATACTCAGCTCAATAGAGCTCTGACTCTTTGTCAGCCTAGCTACAGTGCTGAAAAGAAACCTGGGGTTGTTCTTATTTTCTTCAATTAGTGATGAGTATAAAGATGTCCTAGCTTTATGGAGGGCTTTTTTATAGAGCAACAGACTCTTTTTCCAGGCTAAGTGAAGATCTTCTAAATTAGTGAGACGCCATTTCCTCTCCAACTTACGGGTTATCTGCTTTAAGCTACGAGTTTGTGAGTTATACCACGGAGTCAGACACTTCTGATTTAAAGCTCTCTTTTTCAGAGGAGCTACAGCATCCAAAGTTGTCTTCAATGAGGATGTAAAACTATTGACGATATACTCTATCTCACTTACAGAGTTTAGGTAGCTACTCTGCACTGTGTTGGTATATGGCATTAAAGAACATAAAGAAGGAATCATATCCTTAAACCTAGTTACAGCGCTTTCTGAAAGACTAGTGTAATGAAACTTATTCCCCACTGCTGGGTAGTCCATCAGAGTAAATGTAAATGTTAAGAAATGATCAGACAGAAGGGAGTTTTCAGGGAATGCTGTTAAGTCTTCTATTTCCATACCATAAGTCAGAACAAGATCTAAGATATGATTAAAGTGGTGGGTGGACTCATTTACTTTTTGAGCAAAGCCAATAGAGTCTAATAATAGATTAAATGCAGTGTTGAGGCTGTCATTCTCAGCATCTGTGTGGATGTTAAAATCGCCCACTATAATTATCTTATCTGAGCTAAGCACTAAGTCAGACAAAAGGTCTGAAAATTCACAGAGAAACTCACAGTAACGACCAGGTGGACGATAGATAATAACAAATAAAACTGGTTTTTGGGACTTCCAATTTGGATGGACAAGACTAAGAGTCTAGCTTTCAAATGAATTAAAGCTCTGTCTGGGTTTTTGATTAATTAATAAGCTGGAATGGAAGATTGCTGCTAATCCTCCGCCCCGGCCCGTGCTACGAGCATTCTGACAGTTAGTGTGACTCGGGGGTGTTGACTCATTTAAACTAACATATTCATCCTGCTGTAACCAGGTTTCTGTAAGGCAGAATAAATCAATATGTTGATCAATTATTATATCATTTACCAACAGGGACTTAGAAGAGAGAGACCTAATGTTTAATAGACCACATTTAACTGTTTTAGTCTGTGGTGCAGTTGAAGGTGCTATATTATTTTTTCTTTTTGAATTTTTATGCTTAAATAGATTTTTGCTGGTTATTGGTAGTCTGGGAGCAGGCCCCGTCTCTACGGGGATGGGGTAATGAGGGGATGGCAGGGGGAGAGAAGCTGCAGAGAGGTGTGTAAGACTACAACTCTGCTTCCTGGTCCCAACCCTGGATAGTCACGGTTTGGAGGATTTAAGAAAATTGGCCAGATTTCTAGAAATGAGAGCTGCTCCATCCAAAGTGGGATGGATGCCGTCTCTCCTAACAAGACCAGGTTTTCCCCAGAAGCTTTGCCAATTATCTATGAAGCCCACCTCATTTTTTGGACACCACTCAGACAGCCAGCAATTCAAGGAGAACATGCGGCTAAACATGTCACTCTCGGTCTGATTGGGGAGGGGCCCAGAGAAAACTACAGAGTCCGACATTGTTTTTGCAATGTTACACACCGATTTAATGTTAATTTTAGTGACTTCCGATTGGCGTAACCGGGTGTCATTACTGCCGACGTGAATTACAATCTTACCAAATTTACGCTTAGCCTTAGCCAGCAGTTTCAAATTTCCTTCAATGTCACCTACTCTGGCCCCCGGAAGACAATTGACTATGGTTGCTGGTGTCGCTAACTTCACATTTCTCAAAACAGAGTCGCCAATAACCAGAGTTTGATCCTCGGCGGGTGTGTCGTCGAGTGGGGAAAAACGGTTAGAGATGTGAACGGGTTGGCAGTGTACACGGGGCTTCTGTTTAGGGCTACGCTTCCTCCTCACAGTCACCCAGTCGGCCTGCTTTCCCGGCTGCTCGGGATCTGCCAGGGGGTAACTAACGGCGGCTAAGCTACCTTGGTCCGCACCGACTACAGGGGCCTGGCTAGCTGTAGAATTTTCCACGGTGCGAAGCCGAGTCTCCAATTCGCCCAGCCTGGCCTCCAAAGCAACGAATAAGCTACACTTATTACAAGTACCGTTACTGCTAAAGGAGGCCGAGGAATAACTAAACATTTCACACCCAGAGCAGAAAAGTGCGGGAGAGACAGGAGAAGCCGCCATGCTAAACCGGCTAAGAGCTAGTAGCTATGCTAAGCTAGCGGATTCCTAAAAACACGCAAAGTGAATAATGTGTAAATAATTTAGAGGTGATTCAGCAGAGGGAGTGCTTTAGTTAAGGCACTTAAAGATTACACTGGGAAACAAATCGTAATCTAGATAACTAGATCAATCTAACTGCGCAGATTAAACAGCTAACAGATACAGAAAAACACCGCTGTGCTCCGGAACAGGAAGTGATACAATACCGCAGTGAGAGCCAACCACCAGTAGAGGCAAGCCAATGAAATGAAATCAACGGTCAAAAGATCAGGATCCTATAGTCAACACACATGCAAACTACTGTCCTTCTTCTTAAGCAGCACAATTGGAGAGGTATAGGGACTGCTACTCTCCATAATAACTTGTGCTCCAAGTAGCTGATTAATGTGATCTTTAACCACCTCATACTCAGATGGTGTAATTCTGCAATACCAGTGTCGCATGGGAACATCATCCAGGAGCAAAATCCCATGCGATATTAGGTCACTACAACCCAGATCCCTATCTTAGGCTGAAAGACAGAACTAAACTGACCCAACAATGCTCTCACCTTACCTTGTACTTCCAAAGGTAAGTGACCCAACTCTAAGGCTGCAATCTGATCCTGCACTGATGGAGAAGGCCACCTCCACCAGGCGCACCTCATTAACCCCGCAGGCAAACTCACAACCCATACCTCCTCTAGAATGCCAACCATAGCACGGGGATGTAGCCACACATTCACGGACCCCACATTCACCATCAGAAGGTAGACTATACCCCGTTCCACCTGCACCAAAGCAGGAGACTCCAATAGTCCAGCAGACAAGCCAGGCTTCACAGGCTCAAACAGGGCTTCCCCACCAGAATACCGCTCTGAGCACATGGCCTTAATGAACTTCATCACACCACCCGTGATCTGACAAGCCTCTCCCTTGTGATCCTTAACCTTCCCTGCTCCTCGATCAACAATACCGCTGGCTTCGTGACACTTCTGGCATGCTTGCGTGACGCGCTCAGGGGCTTCAGCCACCACTGACAGTTTGAACAAGGAAACCCTGTACTACCCAAAAGTTTACCCATAACACCTGCAGATGACATTCATCACCGGGACACCGGGAACTTGCGTTAACACACCAGATGAATCTTTAACCAAGATGATGCCACAAGCTGGCAACAGCTTACCACAAAGCTGCACATCCAACTCCAAATAGCTCAGGTAAGGTATGGCTAAACCATTAGCCACTTTAAGCTGTAGCCAATGACAGGATTTCAGCCACCCCAAACCCCATGGTTCAAACTGCTGAAGAAAAAGAGACTCTGGAATAGTTGACACCATAGACCCTGTGTTTATCAGACAAGGGATCACAATTCCTCCCATAGTCACCCCTAAATGAGGACACAATGACACAAGCTTGGACACTACCTTGTCACACAGCTTGGGACTCTGGCGAGGGCGGTCGCATCTCCTCCTCTCTCCTCTATCTCTGCTCAAACCTTCAAAGTCCCTACTTCACCAGACTGTGAATTCTTCAAGCTATATTGGATTAACCATGGAATTGATCAGCTGGTCTCTGAACGCTATTGCCACCATTTTTTTCTACAAGATCAGGGCCGGGGGACACTGCAAGTCCATATGGAATCTACCCTGTGGGCTATGTTCTTGATCGCCTGGGAGACGTGGCGTGTCACATGCTTTGTGCCATTCTCTGTGGAGGACTTATTCATATTTGGTTTCATAGTAGGAGGGCTGGTACTTATTGGGCTATGTGCTGCCTTGACCTCCTAGAAATTAGCAAGATGGCTGCCGCCAAACCATGACCCCTTACTTGTCCATCATGATTAATGAGTTGGGCAAGGCGATGCATTCTCAGACTGCGTTAAGTTGAACTCGGACGCAAATTGGATAACATCTCAGAGCAAATGCGCACCTTGCAGGGGAAGGTGAAAGATTTCAGAGACCGGGAGTAATTCATAAATTGAGATCTGGTTTGTTCATGTGAAGCTGTAAAAGTGTTTTCACTGCTCAACGACAAACACGACAGGCTTATCAGCCTCTGAAGGACAAAATGCCCCATTGTTTCCTCCAAAAGAATCTCTACGCCTTGGGGAATATTGGCTGCCTCCTTATCTCTAACTCCAGCTACAAGGACAGATACTGACTCACACATAGACAAAGACTGAAGCATGCTCCACCTCCCTCCTGCCCCCATCACACACCCCATCCCGGCCACTGCTCACGCCACCCCTCCCCCCTGGGGGCTGCGTGGTTTTAGCTGCGGCAGGTCCCCCCCCCAAAAAAAACTGATGGCGGCGCGACTCACGTTCGCTGCGGCCTTCACCCACTTTGCCTTAATTCGAATGACGGACTGCTTCAAGTTTAGAGCACATAAACAATGTCAAATGTATATGTGTTGTCTTTAATTTTGATGTGTGCCATTATTACGGTAAACAAGTAGTAATTGTGGATTAATTGCTGTATTCTGAGGTAATTGGAGTGTAAACGTAATCTCGTTGTTGTTGCATTTGTAATGACAATGATAACAAATCTCATTCCATTTCATTACACCCATCCTAAACAGACCTGAGCCAGTAACTTGCCCCTCCCCGAACTGTGGCTCCACAGCTCAGTGGGCAATAGTTTCCCGACCCCTGGTCGAAGTGAGATGGCCTCTTTGACCAAGAGGCCGATAAAGAGGGTTGATTGCAGGCTCTGAACTCCATCACACTCCCTGACAAAGTGACCTGGTTTCTGACAGCACCTACAAATTATAGAAGCCTGAGGAACTGGTTGACAAAACCGCTCAGAATCCCCTAAGCGGGAAATACTCTGAGTCAGCAGATTCAACTGCTCCTGCTGCAGCTGGAGCATCTCCCTTGCTTCCTTCAGTTCTGAGGCCTGAGAAGAACTAGCCTCCACCTGGCCACTGCCCTGAACCACACACTGAGTACCTACAACAGAATGGATGGAAGAATCATGACCTTTCATACTTCCAGGTAAACACTCTCGTTCCCACCTAATTGCCTCACCCCTAACCTCCAGCAAGGTAGCAGTACGCTGCCAATGCAGCAACTGCTTCAACTCGTGACGAAGTGACCCATCAAGCACACACTCCACAAACTGATCACATAACAAAACCTCTGCATTTGGGACACCATTGGGTGCGTGCTACTTAAAGGTGATAGAGAGAGGTTGAATGGGGCATTAATCCTTGTTCTGTGATGTGATATGTAGCCCAAAAAAAATTGGTTGGGTCTGTAATGGCTCAGAACCTTCCTAAAAGGCTCTCTGAAACAGCTATGTTACTATGCTGGGTTTAGAATGCCTCGTTTGCTTTTAATGGCGTCGTTTCGGAGCTTATTTGGCAACCTCATTATGAAATGCACGTAGGTGTTGGCGGTTGCCGTTGTTTGATTGGCTGCCCTTGCTCTCACTGAAAATGCCGCTAAGAGGATTAGGAAAGTCTCCAGTTCAACTCAGAACAGAATGAAAATGATCGCTGATTCGCTCATTTTGCTGTCAATCAAAAATGGATTCAGCCTCAGACAGATCATCCAATCATCATGCAGAAGCTGGGCGTCCGGGCCGGCCGAGGCCAACCCACTGCCCCATAGACCCCCAGACACGCTGAGCCTCCGATGGGCGGGACAAAGCCCAGCATTTATCCAATGACTCGTCTCGTTTTGCTGCACTTGTGTTGCTATTGTGGACGACGGTTTAAAGCACTGTGAAGCTGTGAGTTTGAGTGAGAGGAAATCCGTGTCGTTACCAGTGATAAGAAGCTGATTCTGAACAAAAGTTGAGCGCGTTGTGGCAAAAACGAGATGACAGTAATCTTCACTAACTTATTTAACAGATCACGTTTCAACATTGCTGTTGAGTGATAAATCTTGTTCCTCGCCCACCAACATGAAGTCAGCCAGAGACTGACTGTGACATAAAGTCCAGTCACAAAATAATAATGATAATAAAAAAAACCCGATCCGAAATAAATTTAAAAACAAATTTAAAACAAAAGAAAATGTGATACTTACAGGCTGTACTGATTGCTGGGGTTGATTTTGTCGCAAAGTCGGAACTGACCCTCTACTGAGTATTAAATGCTGACTGAAGCCAGCTCGAAATTGTGCAGGGTTTGTGAAACAGTCCTCCGTGAAATGCGCAGAGCAAAGAAATAGTCGGCAGTTGTATGTACTGGGGATGTGGTTAAAAATGAATAAAAGCCATTGATCGCGTACATTGCTTTCCGTGGGAAGAATATGTAAAGATCGTAGTCTGCTATGACAGCCTGGGAAGGCACACCTGTAGCTCGCCATTGCTCCTCTTCCAGTGGTAGGAATGGGTGGGCACAACCTTATGAATAATTAATTTTGAAGGGGTGTGTGTGAAAGGGGTTGGGTGTGGGTGTGTGTGTGTGGGGGGGGCTATTGGTGAAAAAGTGACGTAACTTTTCTCTCAAAAACGGATTGGCCTGTTTTCTGGCGGCAATTCAAAAAAGGAGAATTACTTGAAACAGAGGTTCTGAAACTTGCTGGCACTTCATGTGTATTCCCCACAGCAGGGAGACTCTGAACTAACACCAAAAACATGAAAAAGATGATTTTGATTCTCTGTCCCCTTTAACAAATGCCATCAGGCTCATCAATGCCAGTGAAAACCCCAATAAAGTCTCTCCCTCACATTGTCTATGGGAGAAAAAGGCCTCTTGAAGTGCTACATAAGATTCTGTACACCCATACAGCTCCTGTAACACACCGATGATCGTTGCTGGATCTAAACGCTCTTCGCTGGAATGATGCTCAGTTTCCTCACGTCCCCTCCAGATGATCAAAATAAAAAATGCTTGGTCAGCTTCCGACATGTGACAGGCTCTCACACAGGTTTGCATCTCCTCCAGCCATTCAGCCAACCTCATGCCTGTCTTTCCCAAAAACATGGGACATTTTCTGTCTCGGGGTAAAAAATTAACTTCTCCATTACTGGAGCACTCCCGCTGGTGGATGCATTAAATGAGGGCTCTATATTTGAGCCAGGCACTGCCTCAGCCTGTTTCACCCTCTCATTCTCCATCCTCAGCTGAGTGACTAACTCTCTCAGTTCCTGCGTTTCCTCTGCCATCATACCACCTGAGACTTTCAGACAATATGGGTGAGACCAAAATAAGAGGGGAAATCACTTTCACAGAAACCAACCGCTGCTTTGCTCTGAAAAAGAAAAAAAAAAGACACACACACAAAAGAAAATTTTGCCTTCATTAAAAAACAAACAGAACACATCTCTCTGTTCACAATTTGCATCCCACTTCTGACACCAAATGTGGCAAAGCGGACAACTTACCTTTAATCGTCAAGACAATTGGACATCATGAATAAACATGATAGGTTGGACGTCTGCCACTACCCTGGGAGATTCATGCAGGGAATTCGGCAATTAAAATAACTTCAACTGAAGAAACACAGGTTCGTTGCAAATGAGACAGAAGTGGTACCAAAATACAAAATAATTTATTAACAATGAAACTATTGATAATGACAATTTATAAATCCTAACTTTAAAACACTAATAAACAAAGCCACATGAGGGCACCCTTGCGCCATGCAGCTCGGCAGCACATGCAGCTGTCAGTCTGAGACTGGGAGAACCTTCTCAGTTGTCCACAATGAACGTCAAGGCGGAACAGCAGGCAGGGCACATCCAAACAGCCTTTCAGGACAAAACCTCCCGGCAGATTGTCAGAGCAAATCAGCAGGCCTTCCTTCCATGGCTCGGTCCACAAACCTGCATTTCAGACAAGCATAAATAACAAAAATACTTGAAGCAGGAGGAGCCTCACTTCCCACATTACATACCGAACCGTCCATCACAGCGATCAGCTGTGAATCTACCCCGCACCAGAGCATCAAACGGCACCACCAGCACCCAGCAGTGCACAGCCAATGACAGCTCCCACTAAACAACAAAACCATTCACATAAACACTCAGCAACACACATCAACAAGCTCGCAGCTGTGGCCAGTGCTTACCTGTCCTCATGGGGACGAGGAACTGAATACGCCGTTGGACTAGCCTAGAAAATTGACTCAAATTAAAGAGAGACTGTTAGACGAGCCAAGACCAATTACTCAAATTAAAGAGAGACTGTTGGACTAATCTAGAACAGTGACTCAAAGAGAAACTGTTAGACTAGTCTAGAACAATGACTCAAAGAGAGACTGTTGGACTAGTCGAGAACAATGACTTAAATTAAAGAGAGACTGTTGGACGAGCCTCGAACAATGACTGTAATTAGTTAGAAACTGTTGGACTATTCTAGAACAATGGCTCAAATTAAAGAGAGACTGTTAGACGAGCCAAGACCAATTACTCAAATTAAAGAGAGACTGTTAGACTAGTCTAGAACTATGACTCATTAACGAGAGACTTACCCCCAATCTCAATTCTCTTTTGATCCCCTTCCCCTTGGCCCTACCCCTACGCCTACCCCTTCAAAACAAGGGGTAGGCGTAGGGGTATGCCTCTAGCCCTATGAATTGAGACACCCCTCACCTTAGGAAAAAAAAAACTGCCCGTGTCAAACTGCTGTCTTCACTGTTTAACATGGCAACCGAAATGCAACTTGTTGCAGTAGCCTGTTTTCTCTTTTTATTTTCTCGCCTTTCTGCATAAATGCAAAGAAATAGAAGTTGTTGCAGATTTCTTCAAGACATCGTAATCAAGTCAATTTAATTAATTTGTAATTTATAATAGTAGTAATAATTAATAGTATTAATAATAATTAATTAATTAATAATTAATGTTAATAGTACTAATAATTAATCAATAATAGTGATAATATTGTTTGATTTATCATTAATTGATTTAGTAATTAATTAATTAGTAATTAAAATAAATAAACACTTGAAATATATCAGTCTGTGTGGAATGAATGTATACATTATACACGTTTCACTTTTTGAATGGAATTACTGAAATAAACCAATTTTTTCATGATATTCTAATTATATGATCAGCACCTGTATGTATGTTATGGACTGCATCTAGTTCTGTTAACCTGATATTTCTTTTTCAAATTCTCCCATTTTTTGCATCCAGCCCTATTTCCTTTAGAAATTTCCTTGACAAATAATAGCAGGACATCAGGTTATGTGTTACACATATGCATGTGTGTGTATATATTTTCCAACTTATTTCCATTGATGAAACTTCTCCTCCTTTTCTGCCTGAAAGCTCATTAGGATTCGAGTGTGCTCAGGGCTCCCTGTTTGTTTACAAAATACACACATGTTACAGACCTTGAAATCCAACAGCAGGGATTGATATTATCCAAAGATTTATGGACATACAAATTAATATGCTTACACTTTATCATTTTCTTCATCTTCAGAACGACAATATACGCAACATGCATCCAGCAGCATACATGTTGCTGTCACAGGCAACTGCCTGTAAAATTTTTTGGCAAGTTATATCTTTCTAAACAGCGTAATTTGTAATGAACGCCACTTTCATTTGTGCGGCTTTTTCGGCGCCATGTTTGTTTCTATGGAGACAGTGGTAAGCTCCTCCTACCCCTCCAAACAGAGTGTGCATCCAGATTCACTCCATTTGGAGGGGTTTGAAGCCCTCTGCCTCCCCTCCACCTCGCTCCAGAAAGAGAAGTGAGACACTGCTCTGTCTCATGCACGCACAAAACGGAGGGGAAGGGGTAAGGGGAAGGGCCAAGGGGTAGACTTGAGATTCAGCCTTAGACGACCTGCGGACAATGACTCCAGTTAGGAAGAAACTGTTAGACGATTCTCGAACAATGACTCCAGATAGTGAGAAACTGTTACACTAGTCTAGAACAATGACTCAAATTACAGAGAGACAGACTCGTGTAGACCAGTGACTCAAATTAAAGAGAGACTGTTGGACTAGTCTAGAACAATAACTCAAATTAAAGAGAGAATGTTGGACTAGTCTAGAGCATTGACTCAAATTAGAGAGAAATTGTTAGACTAGCCTAGAACAATGACTCAAATTAAAGAGAGTCTCTTACACGAGCATGGAACAGTGAATCCAGTTAGTTGGAAACTGTTGGCTAGTCTAGAACAATCACTCATTTTAAATAGACACTGTTAGACTAGCTTAGAACAATGACTGAAATTAAAGAGAGACTGTTCGATGAGCCGAGACCAATGACTCAAATTAAAAAGAGACTATTAGACCAGTCTAGAACAATGACTCATTTTAAAGAGAGCCTGTTAGACTAGCCTACAACAATGACTTGAATTAAAGAGAGACTGTTGGACTAGCCTAGACCAATGACTCATTTTAAAGAGATACTGTTAGACTAGCCTATAGCTGTGACTCAAATTAAAGAGAGACTGTTGGACTAATCTAGAACAATGACTCAAATTAAAGAGAGACTGTTAGACGAGCCTCGAACAATGATGCCAGTTGGTGAGTAACTGTTGAACTCGTCTCGACCAATGACTCAAATTAAAGAGAGGCTGTTAGACTAGCCTAGACCAATGACTCAAATTAAAGCAAGACTGTTGGACTTGTCTAGAACAATGACTCAAATGAAAGAGACTGTTAGATGAGCCTCGAACAATGAGTCCAACTAGTGAGAAACTGTTGGACATGCCTGGAACAATGACTCAAATTCAGAGAGACTGTTAGACTAGTCTAGAACAATGACTCCAATTAAAGAGATATTGTTGTACTAGTCTGTAACAATGACTCCAATTAAAGAGAGACTCTTAGACTAGTCTAGAACAATGACTCAAATTAAAGAGAGACTGTTGGACGAGCCTCGATCAATGACTCAAATTGAAGAGATATTGTTGGGCTAGTCTAGGACAGTGACTCAAAGAGAGACTGTTAGACTAGCCTATAACAATGACTCAAATTAAAGCGATATTATTGGGCTAGTCTAGAACAATAACTCAAATTAAAGCGATACTGTCAGACTAGTCTGGAACAATGGCTCAAATTTAAGAGAGAATGTTAGACATGCCTCAAACAATGACTCCAATTGAAGAGAGACTGTTGGACGAGTCTAGAACAATGACTCATTTTATAGAGAGACTGTTAGACAAGCCTCAAACAATGATTCCAATTAGTGAGAAACTATTGGACGTCTGCAACAATGACTCATTTTAAATAGAGACTGTTAAGGGGCACTAGTGCACATCTGTACAATGTAGACGCGTGTTGTTAGAGCTCCCCTCCACAACTTTGAGAGTGTGAATTAGTATCCAGTAGTAAAGTTAAAGACACCTGGTCAGTAGAACGTGGTGTCAACATCTCTGATAAGGTATGGGAGAACAGCCTATGTACAGTAAAGTCTTGCTCTGTTAACATCAGGCACCACCTAATTCAGTTTAAAGTGGTCCATTGTCTTTATTACTCAAAGGTCAGGCTGCATAAATCTATCCTGCTGTTTTCCCACTGTGTGACAAGTGCAAAGTCTCTGAGAGACTTCTGGTCCAAGATATTTGATTGGTATGAAAAGGCGTATACATGTTCCATTTCTCCTGATGCTGAATTGGCTATTTTTGGCTGCTCCAAGGCCTCTGAGTCTTCCAAAAACTACACAGTTGTTTCTCAGGCTAGGCATGATAGTCGCTAAACGGTTCGTCCTCTACGAGTGGAAATCGCCAGCTCCTCCATCTTTTAAAAAGTGGATTGTAGACATATCTGTCATACAGATAGAGAACCTGAGATTTTCCAGAATGGATTCTTCCACGCTGTTTCCTGCCATTTGGGACCCTTTGCTCTCCCACCTGGGATCGATGTCATCACCCAGTGACTTTCTTGTGGGACACCGTGCAAATGGCACCTTATGTTATATGCAGCGATTCTGATGATGCATCCTGTTTTCCTTTTTCTGTTTTTTTGGGCATTGACGTGTGCACCTTTTATTTCTTTTGTTTTTCTGTCTGGGCTGGGGATACTGTGTGTTTTTCTCCTTTATTTCTCTTTCTTTTGTTCAAACTAAATAACTGAATAAAAACAATTTACCAAAAAAAAAAAAAAAAAGAGAGACTGTTAGAGTAGCCTAGAACAATGACTCAAATTAAAGAGAGACTGTTAGAGTAGCCTAGAACAATGGCTCAAATTAAAGAGAGACTGTTAGAGTAGCCTAGAACAATGGCTCAAATGAAAGAGAGACTGTTAGAGTAGCCTAGAACAATGGCTCAAATGAAAGAGAGACTGTTAGAGTAGCCTAGAACAATGGCTCAAATGAAAGAGAGACTGTTAGAGTAGCCTAGAACAATGGCTCAAATGAAAGAGAGACTGTTAGAGTAGCCTAGAACAATGGCTCAAATGAAAGAGAGACTGTTAGAGTAGCCTAGAACAATGGCTCAAATGAAAGAGAGACTGTTAGAGTAGCCTAGAACAATGGCTCAAATGAAAGAGAGACTGTTAGAGTAGCCTAGAACAATGGCTCAAATGAAAGAGAGACTGTTAGAGTAGCCTAGAACAATGGCTCAAATGAAAGAGAGACTGTTAGAGTAGCCTAGAACAATGGCTCAAATGAAAGAGAGACTGTTAGAGTAGCCTAGAACAATGGCTCAAATGAAAGAGAGACTGTTAGAGTAGCCTAGAACAATGGCTCAAATGAAAGAGAGACTGTTAAATGAGCCTAGACCAGTGACTCAAATTAAAAGAGACTGCTGGACTAGTCTTGAACAATAACTCAAATTAAAGAGAAACTGTTGGACGAGCCTTGGATGCAGACTTGGAGTGGAGGGAACCTCTGTCTATGGTCATTTCTCAGTCTAGGCACAGAGTTCATTGGCCTAGCTTTGTTGTGCTCACTGCTGATGGTGAATTGTGTGTCTTTGTCAGCATGCCTCCAACCTGGAACAGAAGCAGAATGAGACTGAAAATAAGAAAGTCCATGGAGATGTTGTCAAGTACGGAACTGTCATACAGGTAAGAACGTTCTGAGTGAATGTTGTTGGATACGAGGCATCTGCAGGGAACTGGACATGGTCCATCAGGCCTCTGTAGGACCACTGAAGCCTTACTGGACACTTGAGTATGTGGTCCCTCGGCTTCAGGGTTTTGTGCAGTTAACAGTTTTCTATCCATGTTTCCTGTGGACAGCCAGATCAGGTCAGGACACCTCTGGGGACATGAGCTTGTGCCCCAGTCCTGATCAGCAAAAATAAGACTGCTGTGTATTTTGTGTATGTCTCTGTTTATGTTGCTTTGTCGTTTGTGTCTCTCATTGTGTATGTCATTGCTTTGTTGTTTGTCTGTCTGTTTGTATGTGTGTCTGTCTCTATATTTGTTGCTTTGTTGTTTGTGCCTCTGCCTGCATGTCTCTTTGTTTTTGCTTTGTTGTTTGTGTCTGTGTTCTGTGTGTGTGTCTCTGTTTAGTTGTTTGTGTGTCTCTGTCTTGCTTTCTGTTTTTGTTGCTTTATATTTGTGTGGGAGGGGGGTGTCTGTTTTTGTTGCTTTGTTTGTGTGCGAGTGTGTCTCTCTGTTTTTGTTGCTTTATGTTTGTGTCTGTTGGTGTGTCTCTATTTTTGTTACTTTTTTGTGTTTGTGTGTGTCTGTTTTTGTTGCTTTATGTTTGTGTATGTATGTGTCTCTGTGTTTTTGTTACTTTTTGTGTGTGTCTCTGTCTCTTGTTTTTGTTGATGTCTGTTTTTGTTGCTTTGTTGTTTGTTGCTTTATATTTGTGTGTGTGTGTGTGTGTGTGTGTGTGTGTGTGTCCGTTTTTGTTGCTTTGTTGTTTGTGTGCACTTGTCTCTCTGTTTTTGTTGCTTTATGTTTGTGTGTCTACTTGTGTCTCTATTTTTGTTACTTTGTTTTGTGTGTGTATGTGTCTTTGTTTTTGTTGCTTTGTTGTTTCTGTCTATGATTTTGTTTGTGTGTGTGTGTGTCTCTGTTTTTGTTGCTTTATGTTTGTGTGTATTTGTGTCTCTATTTTGTTTGAGTGTGTGTCTGTCTCTCTGTCTGTTTTTGTTGCATTGTTTTTGTGTGTGTGTGTGTGTGTGTGTGTGTGTGTGTGTGTCTGTTTTTGTTGCGTTGTTGTTTGTGTGTATGTGTGTTTGTGTGTGTCTCTGTTTTTGTTGCTTTGTTGTTTGTGTCTCTGTTTCTTTTATTTGTCTCCCTCAGGAGAAATTTGCCTTGGACAGAGGGGTCTGCTGCACAACAACACATCCGACACGCACCACCCATGCATCAAAAACAACCACACAACAGATCAAAATTAAAATACAAATACATAATCAATAAAAACCATATTAACATCTTAGTGCAAATTAAACCATATTAACATCTTAGTGCAAATTCCGCAACACATGACCTCATACTATCTTCCCTGATCTGTCTGCTCATTTATGAGCTTCACTGACAATGGAATAAATGAATGTTTATATCATTTATATTTACAAAGAGGAACCCTGTACCTCCTTCCTAAGTTCAGTAAAATATATTCAGAGTGCACTACATGAGAAGCATCTGATAAGATATTGTCTGCAAGTCTGAGAATTGCCTTTTCAAACAACTCTTGTGGAGTTACATGTACCACCATACTATTGATTTTGCCAGCTGTTTTTGTCAGATTTAGTATTTGAGTTTTTGATTTAACTGTTAAATTGCCAAACCAGCTGGTAATACTGAACCATAATACAGACTCAATAGTTCATCTGCAGAAAATCAGCATAATATTCCTACATACTCCAAATAATCAGAGTCGGTGGATTTGTGTGCCAGCTTAAGTTGTTGTCGATGTAAACCCCCATATATTTATATGAATCCACCTGCTCAATGTTATGTCCATGTATGGCGACCACACTACGTCCCCAACAGGCACCAACAGGTCCACATACATCTCCACTGTTTTATTAGTGTTAATCTGAAGTTGGTGGGCGTCACACCAGTTCACAAACTTGTCCACTCCAGATTTGTGATGACTTAAATTGCTATTATTGTTTAGCAGATTAAGTATTACAGCGTCTTTGAAAATTTAACAACATTCTGGTTTGGCTGGGAGCTGACACAGTCACTGGTATACAGTGTAAATAGAAATGGTGAGCTAACACAGCCCTGAGGGACTCCAATTCCGCTTAATGCACCATCAGAGAGGACAGAATTAAACTTCACCTGCTGTGACCTGTTTGACAGAAAAGAGTGATACCACTTAATTAAGGGCCCCTTCACACATAGTATGAATGTGGCCGAATTGCACATGAAGTGCACATGAAGCAGGAATCGTATGCAATATCTGTAAAATCATAGCTACCTCCATGCCTCATACACCTGTTGCTACAACTGTTTGCGCACACCAGCGGCTAAAAGACAGAGCATGCGCTATGAGAGTCCATCAAACCCTCTCGCAACAGGTGTCGCCAAATTCCAGGTGACACACACAAACGTCTAACACCGCTCACATGGCACTTAGAAAATGTGTGGCTATCCGCGCGGTTAGCATGACAACAGTCAGCAGACAATCACTGTCGAGCTAGATGTGAAATTTGTCTAAGTGCCTCACGAGTGTGACTTTGCAAACAGACACAGTGACACAGTGGTGTGTGTGCTGAACTGACGGGGTGTGGTCGCCGACAGGAGCGGCTGTGGAGATCTGTGGTTCTGGGCGTCATGGCTGGGGAACGCGTACTGTGCATGGACGGACATGAGCTGACACTGTCCTCACATGGACATACATAAAAACATATCGCTGTTGCAATGGGCTGCAGCGAATGCGCGCATGCCGCACACATTAACAGGCTACCCCAGGTGAAATGGACCATTGACATGGTGTCTGTCCTGCGGTCCACAAAGACTCGTGTGTCGAGCAGGACACGTGCGGGGCCGACTGGGCACATCGCCAGCAGATGTGGACATGATAAGAGCACCCTGCTTCGCATTCATGTTATTTTATGACTGTATGTCTGTGACCATGGGTTATCTACAGAGGAACAGACGGTTCCTACTTGTATTGCCTGCTTGATAAGAGGGATTCAATAAAATGTGGTGTTTTTATATGGTGTGTGGTTTTAATTTTTCTTAAATACGTCCATGTCCTTCTTGATATCAGGCATTTTCCCGCACCTTTCACAGGACAGTGATGGTAGCTCAGTGGTAAAATTTGTGGCTGGCAATCAGAGCATTTGGAAAGTGCAGTTTCGAATCCCGTGGGTGGCATATATTTTTTTAGCATTTTTATTTTCACAGCAGCTGTGCGCCGTGGTTACACGAAAGGGTTCACGTTCAGCTGAGCCGGTTTTTGAAGAATGATATGTGACTGTGTCTCTCTCTCTCTCTCTCTCTCTCTCTCTCTCTCTGTTTTTGTTGCTTTATGCTTGTGTGTTTGTCTCTCTCTCTCTGTCTCTCACTCTGTTTTTGTTGCTTTGTTGTTTGTGGGTGTGTGTCTCTCTCTGTTTTTGTTGCTTTGCTTTTTATCTCTCTGTTTTTGTTGCTTTGTTGTTTATATATCTCTCTCTCTCTTTTTGTTGCTTTGTTGTTTATCTCTCTCTCTCTCTGTTTTTGTTGCTTTGCTGTTTGTGGGTGTGTGTGTCTCTCTCTCTGTTTTTGTTGCTTTGCTGTTTGTGGGTGTGTGTGTCTCTCTCTCTGTTTTTGTTGCTTTGCTGTTTGTCTCTCTCTCTCTCTCTCTCTCTGTTTTTGTTGCTTTGCTGTTTGTGTGTCTCTCCCCCTCTGTTTTTGTTGCATTGCTGTTTGTGTCTCTCTCCCCCTCTGTTTTTGTTGCATTGCTGTTTGTGTCTCTCTCTGCTTTTGTTGCTTTATGTCTGTATGTTTATCTCTCTCTCTCTGTGTTTTTGTTGCTTTGTTGTTTGTGTGTGTCTCTGTCTCTCTCTGTTTTTGTTGCTTTGTTGTTTGTTTGTGTGTGTCTCTCCCTCTGTTTTTGTTGCTTTGTTGTTTATCTCTCTCTCTGTTTTTGTTGCTTTGTTGCTTTGTTTGTGTGTGTCTCGCTGTTTGTGGATGTGTGTAATTCTCTGTTTTTGTTGCTTTGCTGTTTGTGGATGTGTGTAATTCTCTGTTTTTGTTGCTTTGCTGTTTGTGGATGCGTGTAATTCTCTGTTTTTGTTGCATTGTTGTTTGTGTGTCTGTCCCTCTGTTTTTGTTGCTTTGTTTGTTTGTGTGTCTCTCCCTCTGTTTTTGATGCATTGCTGTTTATGTCTCTGCTTTTTTGCTTTGTTTGTGTGTTTATCTCTCTCTCTGTTTTTGTTGCTTTGTTTGTTTGTGTGTCTCTCCCTCTGTTTTTGATGCATTGCTGTTTATGTCTCTGCTTTTGTTGCTTTGTTTGTGTGTCTCTTTTTGTTGCTTTGTTTGTGTGTTTATCTCTCTCTCTCTGCTTTTGTTGCTTTGTTGTTTGTGTGTCTCTCCCTCTGTTTTTGTTGTTTGTGTGTCTCTCACTCTGTTTTTGTTGCATTGCTGTTTCTCTCTCTGCTTTTGTTGCTTTATGTTTGTGTGTTTATCTCTCTCTCTCTCTCTCTCTCTCTCTCTCTCTCTGTTTTTGTTGCTTTGTTGTTTGTGTGTCTCTCCCTCTGTTTTTGTTGTTTTGCTGTTTATGTCTCTTTTTGTTGCTTTGCTGTTTCTCTTTTTGTTGCTTTATGTTTGTGTGTTTATCTCTCTCTCTCTCTCTTTGTTGTTTGTGTGTCTGTCTGTTTTTGCTGCTTTGTGTGTGTGTGTGTGTGTGTGTGTGTGTGTGTGTGTCTCTTTTGTTTTTGCTTTGTGTATTGTGGACTCCATTTCGATCTTGCTGACATTGAGGTGCCACAGACCACCTGAGGCTAAGGACACACCCACAGTCACCTGCCTGTGGCTGATACATGGTTGATTTCAGGAAACTTTGCCTTCGGCCCACCTAGAAGTTTGTCAATTGGGGTCCTTGCTCCGACATCGCCATGACAACCATGTGTCTTCTCCTGCCTCGACTGCGGCACTGTCAGAATGTTTTTCCGAACCTCCACGTAGGATTTCTGAATCTTGTTTGTCATATCTCTTGTGACTTTCACTCTGTCTCCATTTTGATGGGTATCTGCCGCTGAGTCATGCCTCGTGCCCTCCCCACGGTCATGTGTCATTATGACTTGGCCATGGACACGCCCACATCCTGTGTGAGTGCTCCTTCGCTATCTGCTAATGTCAATATTGACGCCAACACCTGTCATTATGACACAGAGTTGGCGTGGCTTCTGCTGAGTGACACTGAGTCCGTGTGATACAGACTCCTGCAGGAGGGCGGTGTGCGTGTGTGCGTGTGTCCCCTCTCTGTCACTGTCCCACAGGGCGTGGCATCCCCTTCTGTCTTTATTCACTTCCTGCAAAGAAAGTGTGACTGTGGTCACGTGACATGGTCCTCGGCGACTTTGCACTCCGGACGTGGTGTGTGATGGTCCGAAGGTTTCTGGTCAGACACCAGGCCCAGTTTCATAAAGCAGTCTAATCTTGGTTTGTCGAATAACTTAGTTGACTCATTTTTTGACATTAGTCGTTACACAAAGCGCTTTGTCAGCTAAAGTTTTGCGTTACCTGACTAAAGTTTTTAGCCTGGTACAGAGGAGGCTAATCTGATTTTAGTTGACAAAACTTCAGTGTCTGTCCTCAAAAAATGGCTGCTCAGCCCTATGCCTGTCATATTCCTCCAAAAGGAGGAGCTTCCTTCGATTTTCGCCATGGTTGTAGCAGACGGCTGTCATGATGTGTTTGTGACAGTTCTCAAATTAGCCACCGGGCATCGCTGTTCGACTGAGCAGCATTGTGTGCACAAAAAGGCTTGATGGAAGCTGCTAGACTAAGAGCTAAGCACGTCATTCTGCAGTTTGTATGCGTCCGTAAATGTTAATAAAGCCAATTAACGAAACAAAGATTCAACGACTATTGTCGACTAATGTAAGACGGCTAATCCGCAACTTTAACCATCGAGGTGAAACAGTGATTAGATAGATAATGTTGGACAACTAACAATAGTCATCTAAGTAAGTTTAGTGGACTCAAAGATTAGGCTGCTTTATGAAACCGGTGTCGATGACTGAACTAAAAATTGGCCCCCTTGCCTTCACTGCACATGCATAATTTTGGAACATCAGCAGCAGTTCACTGATTCATTTCTGGTTTTTGCTTCAAACTGCCTCCATTCATCATCCATCTCAACCACAGATATCTGAAGCTTTTCTACAACAATCATTTCCACATAAATTCAGCATTATTTCATCATAAAAGACGGAGGAAGTGATCAGAGGACCACAACAGGACATCTGAGTTTGACTCTCTGAGTCTGACTTTCTACATCCAATAAGATCAAAGGGAATAATGTGATTATTAACCATCAGATGACAAAGTTAAACCACTTAAATCATTTGAAAGTCAGTTTGAACTAGAAACGAGGTGATAATCTGTGAATCACTGTTGGGGGGGATTTTTAGGGGTACTGTTCGGTCTGCAACACCGGGCCATGGTTTCTATCATGATCCTCCAAACGTGACACAAACACAGTATGAAGACAGAGTAAACACAGAGTATGAAGTTTGGTCACCACATGAAAGCAGCTGCAGGTTTGAGCATCATCATCAACTTTGCAAGCAGGGTCATAGGTCAGGTGTCTTCCAGCAGATGGCGACACTGGACCTGTGGCAGCCACATGGACTCTTGCTGCTGATGAAATGTTTTTGCTGTTAAGCTGCTTTTTCTGATTGTTGTTATTTTGGCAGCTGCTCCACATGAAGAGTAACAAATACCTGACGGTCAACAAACGACTTCCTGCTCTACTGGAGAAGAATGCCATGCGCGTCACTCTGGACGGGACAGGAAATGAAGGCTCCTGGCTGTTCATCCAGCCCTTTTGGAAGCTCCGCGCCAACGGAGACAATGTAAATATACGTCAGACCTCTCCTAATACACTAATGTATACAATGCGCTTCATACTACACCTCATATTGCTGGACACAGGATACGTTTTACAAAATGTGGTCCTGCTGTATGCATTATGCTTCTTGCTGCACCTTGTATCACTGCAGACGCTGCACTTAATGGTGCACCTGGTATTACTACACATGCTGCTCTTCATGGTGCACCTTCTATCCCTACACACGCTGCGCTTATGGACACCTGGTGTAACACAATACACTGCCCTTCATGGTCCACCTGGTATAACTACACACTGCCCTTAATGCTGCACCTGGTACAACTACACACACTGTCCTTCATGGTCCACCTGGTACAACCCCAATTCCAATGAAATTGGGACGTTGTGTAAAATGTAAATAAAAACAGAATACAATGATTTGCAAATCCTCTTCACCCTATATTCGATTGAATACACCACAAAGACAAGATATTTAATGTTCAAACTGATAAACTTTATTGTTTTTGTGCAAATATTTGCTCACTTTGAAATGGGTGCCTGCAACACTTTAAAAAAAGCTGGGACAGTAGTATGTTTATCACTGTGTTACATCACCTTTCCTTCTAACAACACTCAATAAGCGTTTGGGAACTGAGGACACTAATTGTTGAAGCTTTGTAGGTGGAATTCTTTCCCATTCTTGCTTGATGTGCGACTTCAGTTGTTCAACAGTCCGGGGTCTCCATTGTCGTATTTTGCGCTTCATAATGCACCACACATTTTCAGTGGGCAACAGGTCTGAACTGCAGGCAGGCCAGTCTAGTACCCACACTCTTTTACTCCAAAGCCACGCTGTTGTAACACATGCAGAATGTGGCTTGACATTGTCTTGCTGAAATAAGCAGGGGCATCCCTCAAGAAAACGTTGCTTGGATGGTAGCATGTGTTGCTCCAAAACCTGGATGTACCTTTCAGCATTGATGGTCCCATCACAGATGTGTAAGTTGCCCATGCCATGGGCACTAACACACACCCCATACCATCACAGATGCTGGCTTTTTAACTTTGCACTGGCAGAAATCTGGATGGTCTTTTTCCTCTGTTGTCCAGAGGACACGACGTCCATGATTTCCAAAAACAATTTGAAATGTGAACTTATCAGACCACAGCACACTTTTCCACTTTGCATCTGTCCATTTCAAATGAGCTCTGGCCCAGAGAAGGCGGCGGCATTTCTGGATGTTGTTGATGTATGGCTTTCACATTACATGGTAGAGTTTTAACTTGCACTTGTAGATGTAGTGACGAACTGTGTTAACTGACAATGGTTTTCTGAAATGTTCCTGAGCCCACATGGTAAGATCCTTTACACAATGATGTTGGTTTTTAATGCAGTGCTGCCTGAGGGATCGAAGGTCACGGGCATTCAATGTTGGTTTCCGGCCTTGCTGCTTACGTGTAAAAAATTTCTCTGGATCTTATGATTATATAATGGACTGTAGATGATGGAATCCCTAAACTCCTTGGAATTGAAAGTTGAGAAATATTGTTCTTAAACTGTTGAACTATTTTTTTTTCACGCAGTTGTTCACAAAGTGGTGACCCTCGCCCCATCTTTGCTTGTGAACGGCTGAGCTCCTTTTATACCTGATCATGACACTCACCTGTTTCCAATTAACCTGTTCACCTGTAGAATGTTCCAAACAGGTGTTCTTTGAGCATTGGTGATGTAACACATTGGTAAATGCTGCACCTGGTAAAACTACACACACTGCCCTTAATGCTGCACCTGGTGTGACTACACGCTCTGCCCTTCATGCTGCACCTGGTGTGACTACACGCTCTGCCCTTCATGCTGCACCTGGTGTGACTACACGCTCTGCCCTTCATGCTGCACCTGGTGTGACTACACACTCTGCCCTTCATGCTGCACCTGGTGTGACTACACGCTCTGCCCTTCATGCTGCACCTGGTGTGACTACACGCTCTGCCCTTCATGCTGCACCTAGTGTAACTACACATGCTGCACTTCATGGTACATGTTGTATCACGACACACGCTGTGCTTCATGGTGAACCTGGTATCACGATAGATGCTGTCCTACATGGGGCACCTGGTATAACGACACACACTGTGCTTCATGGTGCACCTGTATCACTGCACACAATGGCCTTCATGGTGCACCTGGTATAACCACTTGACCTTCGCTTCATGATGCATGTGGTATCATGAAGTGAAGTAACATATCTGAGTAACATATCTTGCAAAACGTCATTTTTATAACAATAGCCTCCTGACGTTTTATTGGAATGGGTTCCTGACCTTTTATAAAAGTGGGTTCCTGAGCATTTATAAGAGTGGGTTCCTGACCCTTTATAAAAGTGGGTTCCTGAGCCTTTGCAAAAGTTGGCTCCTGACCATTTATAAGAGTGGATTCCTGACCCTTTACAAAAGTTGGCTCCTGACCATTTATAAGAGTGGATTCCTGACCCTTTATAAAAGTGGGTTCCTGAGCCTTTACAAAAGTTGGCTCCTGACCATTTATAAAAGTGGGTTCCTTACCCTTTATAAAAGTGGGTTCCTGAGCCTTTATAAAAGTGAACTCTTGACCCTTTATGAGAGTGGACTCTTGACCCTTCATGAGAGTGGACCCCTGAGCCTTTATAAAAGTGGGTTCCTGCGCCTTTATAAAACTGGGTTCCTTACTCTTTATAAAAGTGGACTCTTGGCCCTTTGAGAGTGGATTCTTGAGCCTTTATAAAAGTTGGTTCCTGAGCCTTTATAAGAGTGGGATCCTTATCCTTTATGAGAGTGGATTCCTGAGCCTTTAAAAAACCGGGTTCCTTATAAAAGTGGACTCTTGACCCTTTATGAGAGTGGATTCCTGAGCCTTTATAAAAGTGGGTTCCTTACCCTTTATAAACCTGGACTCCTGACCCAAAAAGTGGGTTCCTGCACCTTTATAAAACTGGGTTCCAGAGCCTTTATAAGAGTGGGTTCCAGAGCCTTTATAAGAGTGGGTTCCAGAGCCTTTATAAGAGTGGGTTCCAGAGCCTTTATAAGAGTGGGTTCCAGAGCCTTTATAAAAGTGGAGTCTTGACCCTTTATGAGAGTGGGTTCCTGTGCTTTTATAAAAGTGGGTTCCTTAGCCTTTATAAAAGTAACATATCTTGCAACACTTTGTTTTGCCAAGATAAAAAAAACAATCAAAGAAACATACATACAGAGAAAAAATATTTTAAAAACTTGGTTTTAGCAAGATAACAAACATACATAGTGAGTAACATGTCTTCCAATACTTCATTTTTTGGGAGATAACAAATTTACACATTAAGTAACATATCTTGCAAAACTTCATTTTGCTAAGAAAAAACAAAAGAAAGAAACATACATTCTGAGTAACATATCTTGCAAAATTTAATTTTGCCAAGAAAACAAACAAACATTCAGACATAATGAGTAACATCTTCCTAAACATAAAAAAAACAAAGAAACAAAACAAACAGACATACATACATACTGGGTAACATATCTTGCAAAACTTCATTTTTGGCAAGATTTAAAAAAAAAAAACATACATACATATGTACATACTGAGTAACATAGATTCCTGAGTGTTCATAAGAGTGGGTTCCTGAGCCTTTATAAGACTGGGTTCCTCAGCCTTTATGAAAGGGGGTTCCTGAACCTTTGTAAGAAATTCTTGACCCTTTATGAGAGTGGGCTCCTGAACCTTTATGAGAGTGGGTTCCTGACCCTTATAAGAGTGAACTCCTGACTTTTTGTAAGAGTGGGTTTTATATGAATGTGTTCCTGAGCTTTTATAGGAGTGGGTTCCTGAACCTCCCAAAGGGCAAACATTCCCAGGGAGGACAGAAGAAACACTACAAGCACACTTTGACAGCATCACTAAAAGCATTTGACATTAGCCCCGAATCCTGGGAGTTGACTGCCATGGATCAAACCAGATGGCGCTCCTCAGTCCACAGAGGTGACCAGTTGTGTGAGGCAAACAGAGTTGCTGCAGCAGAACAGAAGAGGTGAGCCAGGAAAGACAGAGCCAGTAAGCCTCCAACTGTCCGCCTCATCCCAAGCCCCCACTGCCCCCCACCTTCCGAGTGCAGATTGGTCTCATCTGCCATCTGAGCACCCACAGTTAGGCCCATTCCCCATCAACCCTTGGATGACAAAGTGGTCTCCAACCAAACAGATGGCCAAAGATCATTAGAGTGGGCCCCTGAGCCTTTACAAGAGTGGGCCCCTGAGCCTTTATTAGAGTGGATTCCTGAGCCTTATAAGAGTGAACTCCTGACTTTTTGTAAGAGTGGGCTCCTGACTTGTAAAAGAGTGGGTTTTATATGAATGTGTTCCTGAGCCTTTATAGCAGTGGGTTCTTGAACCTTTATAAAGTGGGCTCTTGACCCTTTATGAGAGTGGAGTCCTGAGCCTTTATAAAAGTGGGTTCCTGACATCTTTATAGCGTGTCTTCCTGAGCCTTTATAAGAGTGGGCTCCTGACTTTTTAATAGCGTGTACCACTTTCACACAATGTGCCCCAGGAAAATCCTCAACTTCAAGCGGCAAGACAGGATTCCAGGCACTGAGGTACTAGTACAACCAGACATGCCTAGCATCAAGACCATCTTCATGGAGACCCAGCTACACTGGGCTAGTCATGTAGCCTGCATGCCTGATGGTCGGCTGCCAAAGAGACTGTTCTACGGTGAGCTCCCAAAGGGAAAACGTTCCCAGGGAGGACAGAAGAAACACTACAAGCACACTTTGACAGCATCACTGAAAGCATTTGACATTACCCCCGTATCCTGGGAGTTGACTGCCATGGATCAAACCAGATGGCGCTTCTCAGTCCACAGAGGTGGCCAGTTGTGTGAGGCAAACAGAGCTGCTGCAGCAGAACAGAAGAGGTGATCCAGGAAAGACAGAGCCAGTAAGCCTCCAACTGTCCCCCTCATCCCAAGCCCCCACTGCCCCCCACCTTCCGAGTGCAGATTGGTCTCATCTGCCATCTGCACACCCACAGTTAGGCCCATTCCCCATCAACCCTTGGATGACAAAGTTGTCTCCAACCAAACAGATGGCCAAAGATCGTTAGAGTGGGCCCCTGAGCCTTTATTAGAGTGGGCCCCTGAGCCTTTATTAGAGTGGGCCCCTGAGCCTTTATTAGAGTGGGCCCCTGAGCCTTTATTAGAGTGGGCCCCTGAGCCTTTATTAGAGTGGGCCCCTGAGCCTTTATTAGAGTGGGCCCCTGAGCCTTTATATATATATAAAATATATATATATATATATAAAATATATATATATATATATATATATATATATATATACACACACACACAAAGAAACAAAAAGATAGAAACAAACAAACTTTATAAGAGTGGGAACATCGGCATTTATGAGACTGTGTTCCTGAGCCATTATTAGAGTGGGTTCCTGAGCCTGGGCTCCTGAGCCTTTATGAGAGTGGGTTCCTGAGCCTTTATTAGAGTGGGCCCCTGAGCCTTTATAAAAGTGGGTTACTGCACCTTCATAAACTTCATATCTTGCAAAACTTCGTTTTCGTTTTGCCAAGAAAAGAACAAACAAGCATACAGACATACTGAGGAATATCTTCCAAAACATCATTTTGGCAAGATTATATATATATATATATATATATATATATATATATATATATATATATATATATATATATATATACACACACACAAAGAAACAAATTTATAAGAGTGGGAACCTCGGCATTTATGAGACTGTGTTCCTGAGCCATTATTAGAGTGGGTTCCTGAGCCTGGGCTCCTGAGCCTTTATGAGAGTGGGTTCCTGAGCCTTTATGAGAGTGAGCTCCTGACTTTTTCTAAGAGTGGCCTCCTGACTTTTTATAAGAGTCGGATTTCTCGGAATGTGTCCCTGAGCCTATATAGGAGTGGGTTCTTGACCTTTTATAAGAGTGGGTTTCTCAGCCTTTATGAATGGGTTCTATACCCTTTATAAAAGTGGGCTCTTCACCCTTTATGAGAGTGGGTTCCTGAGCCTTTATAAAAGTGGATTCCTGACTTTCTATAAAAATGGGTTCCTGACCTTTTTATATGAATGTGTTCCTGAGCCTTTATAGCAGTGGGTTCTTGAACCTTTATAAAGTGGGCTCTTGACCCTTTATGAGAGTGGAGTCCTGAGCCTTTATAAAAGTGGGTTCCTGACATCTTTATAGCGTGTCTTCCTGAGCCTTTATAAGAGTGGGCTCCTGACTTTTTAATAGCGTGTACCACTTTCACACAATGTGCCCCAGGAAAATCCTCAACTTCAAGCGGCAAGACAGGATTCCAGGCACTGAGGTACTAGTACAACCAGACATGCCTAGCATCAAGACCATCTTCATGGAGACCCAGCTACACTGGGCTAGTCATGTAGCCTGCATGCCTGATGGTCGGCTGCCAAAGAGACTGTTCTACGGTGAGCTCCCAAAGGGAAAACGTTCCCAGGGAGGACAGAAGAAACACTACAAGCACACTTTGACAGCATCACTGAAAGCATTTGACATTACCCCCGTATCCTGGGAGTTGACTGCCATGGATCAAACCAGATGGCGCTCCTCAGTCCACAGAGGTGGCCAGTTGTGTGAGGCAAACAGAGCTGCTGCAGCAGAACAGAAGAGGTGATCCAGGAAAGACAGAGCCAGTAAGCCTCCAACTGTCCCCCTCATCCCAAGCCCCCACTGCCCCCCACCTTCCGAGTGCAGATTGGTCTCATCTGCCATCTGCACACCCACAGTTAGGCCCATTCCCCATCAACCCTTGGATGACAAAGTCGTCTCCAACCAAACAGATGGCCAAAGATCGTTAGAGTGGGCCCCTGAGCCTTTATTAGAGTGGGCCCCTGAGCCTTTATTAGAGTGGGCCCCTGAGCCTTTATTAGAGTGGGCCCCTGAGCCTTTATTAGAGTGGGCCCCTGAGCCTTTATTAGAGTGGGCCCCTGAGCCTTTATATATATATAAAATATATACACACACACACAAAGAAACAAAAAGATAGAAACAAACAAACTTTATAAGAGTGGGAACATCGGCATTTATGAGACTGTGTTCCTGAGCCATTATTAGAGTGGGTTCCTGAGCCTGGGCTCCTGAGCCTTTATGAGAGTGGGTTCCTGAGCCTTTATTAGAGTGGGCCCCTGAGCCTTTATAAAAGTGGGTTACTGCACCTTCATAAACTTCATATCTTGCAAAACTTCGTTTTCGTTTTGCCAAGAAAAGAACAAACAAGCATACAGACATACTGAGGAATATCTTCCAAAACATCATTTTGGCAAGATTATATATATATATATATATATATATATATATATATATATACACAAAGAAACAAAAAAGATAGAAACAAGCAAACTTTATAAGAGTGGGAACCTCGGCATTTATGAGACTGTGTTCCTGAGCCATTATTAGAGTGGGTTCCTGAGCCTGGGCTCCTGAGCCTTTATGAGAGTGGGTTCCTGAGCCTTTATGAGAGTGAGCTCCTGACTTTTTCTAAGAGTGGCCTCCTGACTTTTTATAAGAGTCGGATTTCTCGGAATGTGTCCCTGAGCCTATATAGGAGTGGGTTCTTGACCTTTTATAAGAGTGGGTTTCTCAGCCTTTATGAATGGGTTCTATACCCTTTATAAAAGTGGGCTCTTCACCCTTTATGAGAGTGGGTTCCTGAGCCTTTATAAAAGTGGATTCCTGACTTTCTATAAAAATGGGTTCCTGACCTTTTTATAGTGTGTGTTCCTGAGCCTTTATAAGTGTGTGTTCCTGAGCCTTTATAAGAGTGTGTTCCTGAGCCTTTATAAGAGTGGGTTCCTGGGTCTTTATAAGAGTGGGTTCCTGAGCTTTTTAAAAGTGGGTTCATAAGCCTTTATAAGAGTGGGTTCCTGAGCCTTTATAATATTGGGTTCCAAAGCCTTTATGAGTGGGTTCCTCACTTTTTATGAGAGTGGGTTCTTCAGCCTTTATAAGAGCGGGTTCCTGACCCTTGTCAGTGTGGGTTCCTCATTTGTTATAAGAGTGGGTCCATGAGCCTTTATAAGAGAGGGTTCCTGAACTTGTATATGTGTGGGTTCCTGAGCCTTTATAATAGTAGTCTCCTGAGGCTTTATAAGAGTGGGTTCCTGAGCCTTCATTAGAGTGGGTTCATGGGCCATTATAAGACTGGGTTCCTAAGCCTTTAAAAGAGGGGTTTCCTCACTTTTTATAAGAGTGGGTTCATGACCCTTTTTAAGAGTGGGCCCCTGAGCCTTTATGGGTGGGTTCCTCACTTTTTATTAGAGTTGGTTCCTGAGCCTATATTAGAGTGAGTTCTTGAGCCTTTATAAGAGCAGGTTCCTGATCCTTATAAGAGTGGGTTCCTCAGTTTTTAGAAGAATGTGTTTGTGAGCCTTTACAAGAGTGGGTCTATGAGCCTTTTAAAGAATGCTTATTTAAAACTTTTTTAAAATGTGTTTCAGGCATCCATTTCAAAATGAGCATATATATATATATATATATATATATATATTTTTTTTTTTTTTTTTTTTTTTTTTCCCCCAAATGAATAGCCCATGAAGAATGAATGATTTCAAGCACTACCATAGGCAACATTCCACTATGGTAGATATCTCCATGGCCTAATCAGTGGTTCACAGCAAGAGGAAAGCTGGAGTGAGGGGGCGAAGCCTCAGACGAGTGACATAAGATGCTGGTGCACTCTGCTTTTGAAGGTCATAACACTATTTTCGGTGATGTTGCCAACTATGTCATTTGGCAAGCTGTTCCAGACATGTACTGCTGCATGGATGAAAGTCCGGCCAGTAGAGATGGTTGTTGATACAGGCACTGCAAGGGCATGGCGAGGCATTGACAGACTGGTACAGGTGGCTCTCCTAACAACATATGGCTGAGGAAGTAGAGCACGAAGGTCCAATGGACATATGCTGGTGTGCATTTTGTAGAGAACTGTAGCTGCTGCCACTTGATGCCTTTGATGGAGGGTCATGATGTTAAATTTTAATTGTGCTTCATCCTCATCCATGCCAATAACTTGAATGGAGTCAAGCAATCCAAGTGTCGTTGGGCTAGCACTCATCCAAGAGAGTGATGCATACTCCATTACACTTCTAACTTGGACCTTGTAAACAGTTGCTCTGCCTGTCTTGTCCAGTTTGTTAGCCACTCTCCGTAGGGCCCCAAGTTTCTGCCCAGCTCTTGATGCGATGTTGGAGAGATGCTTCTTCTAGGTCATTTTGCTGTCGATTGTAAGACCTAGAATCTCCAGCTCATTCATCTCCGCCAGAGTGGAGATGAGTGGGTAAGAGTGGATTCCTCACTTTCTGTAAGAGTGGATTCCTCACTTTCTGTAAGAGTGGATTCCTCACTTTCTGTAAGAGTGGGTTCCTCACTTTCTGTAAGAGTGGATTCCTGAGCCTTTTAAAGACTGGGTTCCTGAGCCTTTTAAAGACTGGGTTCCTGAGCCTCCATAAGACTGGGTTCATGAGCCTCCATAAGACTGGGTTCCTGACCCTTTATGAGAGTGAGCTTCTCACTTGTTATAAGCTTGGGTTTCTTAGCCTTTATAGCAGTGGGTTCATGAGTCTTTATAACAGTGGGTTCCTGACCCTTTATGAGAATGGTTTCCAGAGCATTTTTGAGAGTCGGGTCCTGATGCTTTATGAGAGTAAGTTCCTGACCTTTTATGAGAGTGGGTTCTTTAGTCATTGTAAAAGTGTGTTTGTGAGCCTTTATAAGAGTGGGTTCATACCATTTATAAAAGTGGGTTCCTGAGCATTTTTATGAGTGGGTTCCTGAGCTTTTATGTGTGGTTCCTGAGCCTTTATCAGAGTGGGTTCCAGAGCCTTCATAAGTGTGGGTTCCTCAGCCTTTATAGGAGTGGGTTCCTGACCCTTTATAAGAGGGTTTTCCTTGGTTTTTATAAGAGTGGATTTCGTGAGACATAACAAGACTAGGTTCATGCACCTTTTAAAGAGTGGGTTCCTGAGCCTTTTTAAGTGTGGGTTCATGAGCCTTTATAAAAGTGGTTTCATTAGTCTTGATAACAATGGGTTCCTGACCCTTTATGAGAGTGGGTTCCTGACCCTTTATGAGAGTGGGTTCCTGACCCTTTATGCGAATGGTTTCCAGATTATTTTTGAGAGAGGGTTCCTGACCCTTTATGAGAGTGGGGTCCTTAGCCATGATAAAAGTGGATTCCTGAGCCTTTACAAGAGTGGATTCCTGAGCCTTTACAAGAGTGGATTCCTGAGCCTTTACAAGAGTGGATTCCTGAGCCTTTACAAGAGTGGATTCCTGAGCCTTTACAAGAGTGGATTCCTGAGCCTTTACAAGAGTGGATTCCTGAGCCTTTATTAGAGTGGGTTCCTGGTCCTTTATGAGAGTGGGCTTTTCACTTTTTGTAAGATTCGTTTTCTGAGCCTTTATAACAGTGGGTTTGTGAGTCTTTATAACAGTGAGTTCCTGACCCTTTATGAGAGTGAGTTCCTGACCCTTTATGAGAGTGGGTTCCTGACCCTTTATGAGAGTGGGTTCCTGACCCTTTATGAGAGTAGGTTCCTGAGCTTTTATGAGAGTTGGTTTCTACCATTTATAAAAGTTGGTTCCTGAGGCTTTATGAGAGTGGGTCCCTGAGCTTTTTATATATGTGGTTCCTGAGCCTTTATGAGAGTGGGTTCTTACTTTTTATATGATTTGGTTTGTGAGTCTTTATGAGAGTGGGTTCATGAGCCTTTTCAAGAGTGGGTACCTGAGCCTTTTTAAGAATGGATTCATGAGCCTTTATAAGAGTGTGTTCCTGAGACATTATAAGAGTGGATTTGTGAGCCTTCATAAGAGGTGGGTTCCTGTGTCTTTATAGGAGTGTGTTCCTAAGCCTTTATAAGAGGGGGTTCTTGAGCCTTTATAAGAGTGGGTTACTGAGCCATTTTAAGAGTGGCTTCTTGAGCCTTTATAAGAGTGGGTTCCTGAGGCTTTATAAGAGTGGGTTCCTGAGCCTTTATAAGAGTGGGTTCCTGAGCCTTTATAAGAGTGGGTTCCTGAGCCTTCATAAGAGTGGGTTCCTGAGCCTTCATAAGAGTGGGTTCCTCACTTTTTTATAAGAGTGCGTTCTTGAGCCGTCATAAGAGTGGGTTCCTCACTTTTTTATGAGTGCGTTCTTGAGCCTTTGAGAGTGGGTCCTTGAGTCTTTATAAGAGTGGGTTTGTGAGCCTTTTTAAGAGTGGGTTCCTGAGCCTTTATAAAAATGGGTTTCTGAGCCTTTATAAGAGTGGGTTCCTACCATTTATAAAAATGGGTTCCTGAGCCTTTATATGAGTGGGTTCCTGAGCCTTTACAACATTGGGTTTGTGAGTCTTTATAACAGTTGGTTCGTGACCCTTTATGAGAGTTGGTTCCTGAGCCTTTATAAGACTGGGTTACTATGACTTATAAAAGTGGGTTCCTGAGCCTTTATAAGAGTGGGTTCCAGAGCTTTTATAAAAGTGGGTTCCTGAGCCTTTATAAGAGTGGGTTCCAGAGCTTTTATAAAAGTGGGTTCCTGAGCCTTTATAAGAGTGGGTTCCAGAGCTTTTATAAAAGTGGGTTCCTGAGCCTTTATAAGAGTGGGTTCCAGAGCTTTTATATATGTGGGTTCCTGAGCCTTTATAAGAGTGGGTTTGTGAGTCATTATAACAGTTGGTTCCTGACCCTTTCTGAGAGTGGGTTCCTGATCCCTTATAAGAATGGGTTCCTTACCATTTATAAAATTAGGTTACTTAGCCTTTATAAGAGTGTGTTCCTGAGCCTTTGTACATGTGGGTTCCTGAGCTTTTATAATAGTGGGTTCCTGAGCCTTTTTAAGAGTGGGTTCCTGAGCCTTTATAAAAGTGGGTTTCTGAGCCTTTATAAGAGTGGGTTCCTACCATTTATAAAAGTGGGTTCCTGAGCCTTTATAAGAGTGGGTTCCTGAGCCTTTCTAACATTGCTTTCCTGAGTCTTTATAGCAGTTGGTTCCTGACCCTTTATGAGAGTGTGTTCCTGACCCTTTCTGAGAGTGGGTTCCTCACCCTTTCTGAGAGTAGGTTCCTGAGCTTTTATGAGAGTGGGTTCCTGATGCTTTATAAGAGTGGGTTCCTGACCATTTATAAAAGTGGGTTACTTAGCCTTTATAAGAGTCGATTCCTCACTTTTTATAAGAGTAGGTTCCTTTACCTTTATTAGAGTGGGCTCATGAGCCTTTATGAGAGCAGATCCTTGAGTCTTTATACAGTAGTGTTCAGAATAATAGTAGTGCTATGTGACTAAAAAGATTAATCCAGGTTTTGAGTATATTTCTTATTGTTACATGGGAAACAAGGTACCAGTAGATTCTCACAAATCCAGGTGTTCACAATAATAGTAGCATCTGCTGTTGATGCTACAAAGTCAAAACTATTATCTTCAAACTGCTTTTTTTAGCAAACTTGTGAATCACTAAACTAGTATTTAGTTGTATAACCACAATTTTTCATGATTTCTTCACATCTGCGAGGCATTAATTTTGTTGGTTTGGAACCAAGATTTTGCTCGTTTACTAGTGTGCTTGGGGTCATTGTCTTGTTGAAACACCCATTTCAAGGGCATGTCCTCTTCAGCACAAGGCAACATGACCTCTTCAAGTATTTTGACATATCCAAACTGATCCATGGTACCTGGTATGCAATATATGGGCCCAACACCATAGTAGGAGCAACATGCCCATCTCATGATGCTTGCACCACCATGCTTCACTGTCTTCACTGTGAACTGTGGCTTGAATTCAGAGTTTAGGGGTCGTCTCACAAATTGCCTGCGGCCCTTGGACCCAAAAAGAACAATTTTACTCTCATCAGTCCACAAAATATTCCTCCATTTTTCTTTAGGCCAGTTGATGTGTTCTTTGGCAAATGATAACCTCTTCTGCACGTCTTTTATTTAACAGAGGGACTTTGCGGGGGATTCTTGCAAATAAACTAGCTTCACACAGGCGTCTTCTAACTGTCACAACACTTACAGGTAACTCCAGACTGTCTTTGATCATCCTGGAGCTGATCAGTGGATGAGCCTTTGCCATTCTGGTTATTCTTCTATCCATTTTGATGGTTGTTTTCCGTTTTCTTCTATGCATCTGTTTTTTTGTCCAATTTAAAGCATTGGAGATCATTGTAGATGAACAGCCTATATTTTTTTGCACCTGCGTATAAGTTTTCCCCTCTCCAATCAACTTTTTAATTGAACTACGCTGTTCTTCTGATCAATGTCTTGAACATCCCATTTTCCTCAGGCTTTCAAAGAGAAAAGCATGTTCAACAGGTGGTGGCTTCATCCTTAAATAGGGGACACCTGATTCACACCTGTTTGTTCCACAAAATTGACAAATTCACTGACTGAATGCCACACTACTATTATTGTGAACACCCCCTTTTCTACATTTTTTTACTAATAGCCCAATTTCATAGCCTTAAGAGTGTGCATATCATGAATGCTTGGTCTTGTTGGATTTGTGAGAATCTACTGAATCTACTGGTACCTTGTTTCCCATGTAACAATAAGAAATATACTCAAAACCTGGATTAATCTTTTTAGTCACATAGCACTACTATTATTCTGAACACTACTGTAAGAGTGGGTTTGTGAGCCTTTTTCAGAGTGGGTTCATGAGCCTTTATCAGAGTGGGTTCATGAGCCTTTTGACCATGATAAAACATGGTGCCTGTACAAACTTCAGCTGTTTACGTGTTCCCTCCCACAATTTTGTGCACTTGGTTGGACACACCCTGAATTGTGTATTCATAAAGACAAACGTGCTCAACGGATGAGACGCAGGACTTGTGCATTTGAAAGATGCAGTTGTTGGTGCGTGCATTTGTTTTGTTTTTTTGTGTGTTTGCAGACGTTTTAACACATGTAAACGTCTAGTCATCAAAGGGATGAATGTCTGTTTATATCAGGCTTGAAAATACAAAATGGCTGGACACAAATGCTAGGCTCAGACTCAGAGTGGAATTGTTCAAAAAGGTTTACTGGAAAGACAAGCAGGGTTCGGTACACAAAAAAGCAGTCCAGAAGAAGCAACAGAAACAAGTTCATCAGGCTGAGACATTGTCCAAAAAACAAGCAGGTGGTCATGAATACATGGCGAGGCAAGAAGGACGAGAAAAATGCAAAGAACAAGGCTGGAAGCAAAGGCATGGAGCACAACAATCTGGCGGGGAACACCTTTGGACGAGGTGAGGTTTAAATACCGGAAGGTGATGAGCTACAAATGGGCAGCAGGTGTGAGGGAAAGATCCAGGACGTGGAAGTGGAAAGGTAGAGGGGCACACCCAACACCAAACACCCAGTGACAAACAAGAAAAGTGAAGGCAGAAAACCCCAAGCAAAAAGACAGGCAAGAAAATATAAAATACAAAAACAGCAACCCACAATCCCAAACCCTGACTGTTTAGACATTTTGAACACTTCATTTCATTTTGTTGTAAAATTCTGACCTTTTGTTTTATCAGGTTTGAAATATAAAGTATTTTTCAGGACAACCATTTTGTTTCATATCATATTTGTTTAACAGCATTGGGTTTTGTTTGTTTTGTTGGAACTGATTTATAATGAACGTTTTGCTTTTTTCAAATGTTTTTATTAGAACAAAACAAATGACAAGAATACATAATTCCTTTCTTTTTTACATATGTACCCATTGATACACATTACAAACAGTATAATACTGACACAATAGTGCACAAAAAAAATACAGTGCAAATTAATTTGTTTTTTGTTTTTTTTTTAACAGAAAGAAAAAAATATACAAAATTACCCTGCCCCCACTTCACATCTCAGCTCCTTAAAGTCGACATAAAACCTCGTTGGATATATACACACATTTACACAACAAATGTGAAATGTAAAAGCAATGACAGGCACATTCAGTTAAGCAAAACCTCCAAAATTGAAAAATAAGAAATAAAACATTGACACTTATTGTAAAACCTTAGTGTACATCCTCATAAAGTGTATTTAATTTTCTCGAATTTTAGAGAGACAGACTGGAGTCTTGTCCTGGGTGTAACCCGCCTCACGCTTTATGACTGCTAGGATAGGATCCAGCCCCCCACGACCCTTGATTGGACTAAGCAGTTGAAGGTGTGTGTGTGTGTGTGTGTGTGTGTGTGTGTGTGTGTGTGTGTGTGTGTGTGTGTGTGTGTGTGTGTGTGTGTGTGTGTGTTTTAGAGAAAACATCATGTCTTTAAGCCACAAGGAAATTGAGGGACGTTTATCAGACTTCCAATGTAACAATAAGGAATGTCTAGCAATTCAAGATGTAAAAGCAATAATGTCCTTTTGAGCAGAATTGAATGCTAAAGAGGAGTCAGGAACACCAAATATAGTAGCAAGCAGATAAGGCTGCATATTCACTTTGAGAACAGAAGAAATGACTGAGAAAGAACTTGACCAAAATTTACGAGGTCTATTAGAAAAGTATCCGACCTTATTATTTTTTTCAAAAACCATATGGATTTGATTCATATCTTTTTACGTCAGCCAAGCTTGAACCTTTGTGTGCATGCGTGAGTTTTTCCACGCCTGTCGGTTGCGTCATTCGCCTGTGGGCAGGCTTTGAGTGAGCACTGCTCCACCCCTCTCGTCGTTGTTTCATTGCGAGGAAATGGCGGAATGATTTGGGCTTTTTTTCCATCAGAATTTTTTCAGAAACTGTTAGAGACAAGTAGCTGGAAACCATTCGAAAAATTTATCTGGCTTTCGGTGAAAATTTTACGGGCTTCACAGAGAATAAGGACTGTTACTACAGCTTTAAGGACGTCCCACAATGACGCACGGCGCGCCGCGCTCCAAGCCGCCATCGAGAGGCAGAAACCACCACATCATTTCTAAACGGATGGCTGTGTGGAGCTGGGACCGTCGTGAGCAATTTCTCTGGATATCACAAGAGCTGGACATCAGCCATTTTCCGGCAGAGTTCACTTTTAACAAGAGATTTTGTCATGGAAACTCCGGATAAAGCGGAAGAAAATGGATGGATGGATGGATTTTGTCATGGAAAGCCGCGCGGAGGCTTCGCGCGTCAGGACCGATTCACTGATCGAGTGAGACAAAGGAACACCTCTGTTTCGGAGTGCCAGGGGACAATTTGGGACATGCCTATCTTGGCTTTTAATGCTTACCAGCCCAGTGAGTATAAGAGAAATTGTGGAGAGCTGGGCATGTCCCAACTTGTCACCTGGCACGCCGAAACGGAGGTGTTCCTTTGTCTCGCTCGATCAGCGAATCGGTCCTGACGCGCGAAGCCTCCGCGCGGCTTTCCATGACAAAATCCATCCATCCATCTTCTTCCGCTTTATCCGGAGTCGGGTCGCGGGGGCAGCAGCTCAAGCAAAGCCGCCCAGACCTCCCGATCTACACACACCTCCCCCAGCTCCTCCGGGGGAACCCCAAGGCGTTCCCAAGCCAGCCGAGAGATGTAATCCTTCCAACGTGTCCTGGGTTTTCCCCGGGGCCTCCTCCCAATGGGACATGCCCGGAACACCTCTCCAGCGAGGCGTCCAGGGGGCATCCGGAAAAGATGCCCGAGCCACCCCAACTGACTCCTTTCGACGTGGAGGAGCAGCAGCTCGACTCCGAGCTCCTGAGTGACCGAGCTCCTCACCCTATCTCTAAGGGAGCGCCCAGCCACCCTGCAGAGGAAACTCATCTCGGCCGCTTGTACCCACGATCTCGTTCTTTCCGTCATGAGCCAAATCTCATGACCATAGGTGAGGATTGGAACGTAGATCGAGCTCCTCACCCTATCTCTAAGGGAGCGCCCAGCCACCCTGCGGAGGAAACTCATCTCGGCCGTTTGTACCCGCGATCTCATTCTTTCGGTCATGAGCCAAATCTCATGACCATAGGTGAAGATCGGAACGTAGATCGATCGGTAAATTGAGAGCTTTGCCCCCCTACTCAGCTCTCTCTTCACCACGACGGTCCGATACAGTGACCACATCACTGCAGACACTGTACCGATCCGTCTATCGATCTCACGCTCCATCCGTCCCTCACTCGTGAATAAGACCCCGAGATACTTAAACTCCTCCACTTGAGGCAAGGACACTCCACCGACCTGAAGAGGGCAAAGCACCTTTTTCCGGAATTGGAGGTGCTGATTTTCATCCCGGACGCCTCACACTCGGCTGCAAACCGCCCCAGTGCATGCTGAAGGTCCTGATTTGATGAAGCCAACAGAACCACATCATCCGCAAACAGCAGAGACGAGAGTCTGTCGTTCCCAAACCAGACCCCCTCTACACCCTGGCTGCGCCTAGAAATTCTGTCCATAAAAATAATGAACAGAACCGGTGACAAAGGGCAGCCCTGGCGGAGGCCAACGTGCACTGGAAACAGGTTTGACTTACTACCGACAATGCGAACCAAGCTCCTGCTGTGATCGTACAGGGACCGGATAGCCCTTAGCAAAGGACCCCGGACCCCGTACTCCCGGAGCACTCCCCACAGGGTGCCCAGAGGGACACGGTCGAACGCCTTCTCCAGATCCACAAAACACATGTGGACTGGTTGGGCGAACTCCCATGAACCCTCGAGCACCCGATGGAGCGTGTAGAGCTGGTCCAGTGTGCTGCGACCAGGACGAAAACCACACTGCTCCTCCTGTATCCGAGGTTCGACCATCGGTCGAATTCTCCTCTCCAGTACTCTGGAATAGACCTTACCGGGGAGGCTGAGTAGTGTGATCCCCCTATAGTTGGAACACACCCTCCGGTCCCCCTTCTTAAACAGAGGGTCCACCACCCCGGTCTGCCAATCCAGAGGCACTGTCCCTGCTCGGCACGCGATGTTGCAGAGGCATGTCAGCCAAGACAGTCCCACAACAGCCAGAGACTTAAGGTACTCAGGACGGATTTCATCCACCCCAGGAGCCTTGCCACCAAGGAGCTTTCCAACCACCTCGGTGACTTCTGCCTGGGTAATGGATGAGTCCGCCTCTGGGTCCCCAGTCTCTGTCTCCTCTTCGGAAGACGTGACAATGGGATTGAGGAGATCCTCGAAGTACTCCTTCCACCGCCCAACAACATCCCCAGTCAGAGTCAACAGCTCCCCACCCGTACCATAAACAGTGCCGGTGGAGAGCTGCTTCCGCCTCCTGAGGCGTCGGACGGTTTGCCAGAATCTCTTCGAGGCTGACCGATAGTCCTCCTCCATAGCCTCCCCGAACTCCTCCCAGACCCGAGTTTTTGCCTGTGCGACCGCACGGGCTGCGGCATGCTTGGCCTGCCGGTACCTGTCAGCTGCCTCTGGGGTCCCACCTATCAACAAAGATAAGTAGGACTCCTTCTTCAACTTGACAGCATACCTTACTTCCGGTGTCCACCACCGGGTTCGGGGATTGCTGCCGCGACAGGCACCAGAGACCCTGCGACCACAGGTACGAGCAGCCGCATCAGCAATGGAGGTGGAGAACATGGTCCACTCGGACTCCATGTCTCCAACCTCCCCCGGGATCTGGGAGAAGCTCTCCCGGAGGTGGGAGTTGAAGACCTCCCTGACAGAGGGTTCCGCCAGTTGTTCCCAGCAGACCCTCATGATACGTTTGGGCCTGCCAGGTCTGACCGGCTTCCTCCCCTCCCAGCGGATCCAACTCACCACCAGGTGGTGATCGGTCGACAGCTCTGCCCCTGTCTTTACCCGAGTGTCCGACACTCAGATGATACGACTACAAAGTCGATCATCGACCTCCGGCTCAGGGTGTCCTGGTGCCACGCGCACTTATGGGCACCCTTGTGCTCGAACATGGTGTTCATGATGGACAAACTGTGACTAGCACAGAAGTCCAACAACTGAACACCACTCGGGTTCAGATCGGGGAGGCCGTGCTTCTCGATCACCCCCCTCCAGGTCTCACTGTCGCCGCCCACGTGGGCGTTGAAATCCCCCAGGAGAACAATGGAGTCCCCAGTCGGAGCGCTATCTAGTACCCCTCCCAGGGACTCCACTGCTGCTCGGCCCGTAGGCCGAGACAATGGTGAGAGACCTGTTCCCCCGACCCGAAGGCGTAGGGACGCGACCCTCTCGTTCACCGGAGTGAACTCCAACACATGGCGATTGAGCTGGGGAGCAATAAGCAATGCAACCCCAGCTCTCCGCCTCTCCCCGTGGGCAACGCCAGAAAAATGAAGCGTCCAGCCCCTCTCCAGGAGTTGGGTACCAGAACCCATGCTGTGCATGGAGGTGAGCCCAACTATCTCTAGTCTGTATCTCTGAACCTCCTGCACAAGCTCAGGCTCCTTGCCCCCCAGCGAGGTGACATTCCACGGCCCAACAGCCAGGGGCTGTGAGCATGGGCCAGGCCACCCGCCCTCGACCGCCACCCAATCCTCTCTGCACCTCTCTGCTACCCCTCTGGCTGCCACCTTATTGGGGTGGGGGAGTTTGTGTACCCGGATGATCCTAGGAGCTATGTTGTCGGGGGCTTTGTGCTCCCTGTAGGGTCTCCCAAGGCAAACAGGTCCTAGGTGACGGGTCAGACTAAGGGCAGCTCAGAACCTCCATGACCAGTGAAAGATGAAGGACCAAGACGTCGCCCGCTATGGCGGTGCCGGGGTCCCACCCTGGAGCCAGGCCTGGGGTTGGGGCTCGCGCGCAAGTGCCTGGTGGTCGGGCCTTAGCCCATGGGGCCCGGCCGGGCTCAGCCCGAAGGAGCAACGTGGGCCCGCCCTCCTGTGGGTTCACCACCTGCAGAGGGGGCCATGGGGATCGGGTGCAGAGAGGATTGTTCCATGACAAAATCTCTTGTTAAAAGTGAAATCTGCTGGAAAATGGCTGATGTCCAGCTCTTATGATAACCAGAGAAATTGCTCACGACGGTCCCAGCTACACACAGCCATCCGTTTAGAAATGATGTGGTGTTTTCTGCCGCTCGATGGCGGCTCGGAGCGCGGCGCGCCGTGCGCCATTGTGGGGCGTCCTTAAAGCTGTAGTAACACTCCTTCTTCTCGGTGAAGCCCGTAAAACTTTCACCGAAAGCCAGATAAATTTTTTGAATGGTTTCCAGCTGCTTGTCTCTAACAGTTTTTGAAAAAATTCTGATGGGAAAAAAAGCCCAAATCATTCCGCCATTTCCTCGCAATGAAACGATGACGAGAGGGGTGGATCACTCCTCCCACAAGGCGTGCTCACAGGCGAATGACGCAACCGACAGGCGTGGAAAAACTCACATGCGCACGAAGGTTCAAGCTTGGCTGACGTAAAAACATATGAATCAAATCCATATGGTTTTTGAAAAAAGTAATAAGGTCGGATACTTTTCTAATACACCTCGTATATAGTGAAGGACAGAAAACGAACTTGTGGCCAAGATGACATGGAGAGCCTTTACAGGTGTCGCATACATCCACAATATCAGGGTATATCTCAGGAAGTCTAGATTTGAAGAAATGAACCCTATGTATGACTTTAAATTGAAACGAGCACAAGAGGAAGAAGATCTTATTCTGTCAATGACATCTTCCCAGAGCTCTTCACTTAGTTGCATTCCTAACTCTTTATCTCAAGCTTTTTTAATTTTGACACTTGAGTCCATACTGAAAGTTAAAATAAAATGACAGATCTTTGATATCAGTCCTTTCTGATGTGGATAATGTGAGAGCATTTTTCCCAGAGCTGTTTAGGAGGTGCAGACGGAAAATTTGGGAAACGTTTAGAGACAAAATTCTGAATTTGTAAATAATGAAACAGACACGTACCAGGTAAATTATACTTGGAAGATAAATTAGCAAAACTATCAAATACCTCCGACATGTATGGATTTCTTATTTGTTTTATGCCCCTATGATACCAAACTGAAAATGATGCCTGAAAAGGAACTGAAATTATTTAAAACACACAAGACCATGGTGATAGAATTAACAAGATTTGATACAACAAAAACTCACTCACTCATCACTCACTCATCTTCAACCGCTTTTCTGGGTCGCCGGGGCAACAGTTCTAGCAGGGGACCCCAAACTTCCTTTTCCCGTGCCACATTGACCACCTCTGACTGGGGGATCCCAAGGCGTTCCCAGGCCACTGTGGAGATATAATCTCTCCACCTAGTCCTGGGTCTTCCCAGGACTAGGACATGCCTGGAACACCTCCCTAGGGAGGCCCCCAGGAGGCATCCTTACCAAATGCCAGAATCACCTCAGCTGGCTCCTTTCAACACGAAGGAGCAGCGGCTCTACTCCGAGCTCCCCATGGATGGCCGAACCTCTCACCCTATCTCTAAAGAAGACACCAGCCATCCTCCTGAGGAAGCAGATTCCAGCCGCTTGTACCCGCAATCAATTTTTTTCAGTCATGACCCAACCCTCATGACCATAGGTGAAAGTAGGAGCAAAGAATGACCAGTAGATCGAGATCTTCACCTTTTGGGTCAGCTCCCTTTTTGTCACAACAGTACGGTAGAGCGAATGCAGTACCGCCCCTGCTTTGCAGATTCTCCGGCCAATCTCACACTCCATCATTCCCTCACTTGTGAAAAAGATTCCAAGGTACTTGAACTCCTTCACTTGGGGCAAGGCCATATTCCCAACCCGGAGTAGGCAATCCATTGGTTTCCTGCTGAGAACCATGGCCTCAGATTTAGAGGTGCTGATCCTCATCCCAGCCGCTTCACACTCGGCTGCGAACTGATCTAGTGAGTGTTGGTCACTGGCCGATGAAGCCAACAGGACCACATCATCTGTAAAAAGCAGAGATGAGACCCTGAGCCAACCAAACCAGAAACCCTCCTCCCCTCCCCCTGACTACGCCTAGATATCCTGTCCATGAATATCACAAACAGGATTGGTGACAAGGCCCAGCACCTGGTGGAGGCCAACCTCCACCGGAAACGAGTCCGACTTACTGCCGAGCATCCAAACACAGCTCTCGCTTTGCAAGTACAGAGATTGGATGGGCCTGAGAAGGGACCTCCTCACTCCATACTCCCGCAGCACCTCCCACAGTATCTCCCGGGGTACCCGATCATAGGCCTTCTCCAAGTCCACAAAACACATGTAGACTGGGTGGGCATATTCCCAGGCACCCTCCAGGATTCTTGTGAGAGTAAAGAGCTGGTCGGTTGTTCCACAACCAGGATGGAACCCGCATTGTTCCTCTTCAATCAGAGGTTCGACTATCGGCTGATTTCTGGACAGATCTCCTCAACCCCCAGGGCCTTGCCACTGTGGAGTTGTTTGACTACCCCAGTGACTTCCACCAAGGAAATTGATGAAAATCCTCCATCAGCTTCCAGCTCTGCCCCTACTATAGCGGGTGCTCCGGTCTGATGCAGGAGTTCCTCAAGTTGTTCCTTCCAGCACTGGATTACATTCTCAGTTGAGGTCAACAGAGTCCCATCCTTACTGTAGACAGCTTGGATGGTTCCCCGTTTTCCCCTCCTGTGGTGCCCCATGATCCACCAGAAGCACCTTGGTGCCGACCGAAAGTCCTTCTCCATGGTTGCTCCGAACTCCTCCCACACCCACTGCTTTGCCTCCCCCACAGCAGAGGCTGCTGCCCTTCGGGCCTGTCGGTACCTTGCAACTGGCTCTGGAGTCCTCCGAGATAATATCTCCCAGAAGGACTCCTTCTTCAGTCGGACGGCTTCCCTGACCACCGGTGTCCACCACGGGTTCGAGGGTTGCCGCCCCTGGAGGCACCTAAGACCGTCAGGCCACAGCTCCCTGCTGCAGCTTCAGCAATGGAAGCTTTGAACATTGCCCATTCTGGTTCAATGCCCCCAACCTCCACAGGGATGCTAGAGAAGCTTTGCCGGAGGTGTGACTTGAAGATCTGTCAGACAGTGGGCTTCACCAGACAATCCCAGTTCACCCGCACTATCCGTTTGGGCTTACCAGGTCTGTCCAAAGTCCTCCCCCACCTTCTGATCCAACTCACCACCAGATGGTGATCAGTTGACAGCTCTACCCCTCTCTTCACCCGAGTGTCCAGAACAAAAACTCATCAGTTGAATTAGAAATAAAATCACAAAGCTCATCTGCCAGTAAAAGTGAATTAAACATCCACAAAGGCCATCTATATTTGTAGGAAGGGACTTGAATATCCAGTAGTAATTGTATGTGGTCTGATATTATTATACTCAAATAATCAGAAGAAACTACACATGAATTGAGATTTTGATCAATGAAAAATAATCAATTCTGGAGTAATAATGATGCACCATGGAAAAGAAAGAATTTTTTTTTTTTTTTTTACTGGCTGGATTTTGGGATCTCCATGGGTCAATTACACCATTCTGTATCATAAAATCAGAGAACGCTTGAGCCGTTTAAGATTTATTTAGATTACGGGGATTGGATCAGTCTAACACTGGGTCAAAGACACAATTTAAGTCTCCCCCTAAAATTAACAAATGAGAATTCAGAAATGGGAGGCTGCTCGATAATTTATTTGCAAACTCAGCATCGTCAAGGTTTGGCGCATATACGTTGGCCAACAGAACCTTTTTTACATTAACATACCAACAACTATGACGCATCTTCCATATTTATGAGCTATAAATAACGTCAGCAGTCGAAAACTTTACTGTTACTAATCAAAATAACCCCCCCCCCCCCCCCCCCCCCCCCCCCCCCCGATTTAGAATTAAAGTCTGAGTGAAAAATTTGACTCACCCAAGGGCAGTGTAACCTTCTGTGTTCTTTACTACAAAGATGGGTCTCCTGTAAGAACACTGCAGAAGGTTTTAACCGTTTCAGGTGGGGAAAAAAACAGGATGACCCCTGCCCTTGATATTCCATCGAATAAATTGAAGAGACGTGCCTGGTCCTGCCATGCCAGGGTCTACAGTGGTATTAACCATTTAGCAAAATGGGAAAATGCTAAATAATCATAAACACCTGAGATCGATGCCCCCCTCCCCCACCCACCCATAAAACAGAAAAATAAAAAACAAGCCCAAACCGGAACAACACCCAAAGCCCCCATATAAACACAGAACAATGGAGACGTCAGTGTTATGCAGCGCAAAAAAAACATTGTCCACAATAAAACATGAACAACTTGGAGAAACAGCAGAGCAAACAGATACAGAAGTAAATTCAAAAAGGTAAATAACTCCCACAATTTCAAAATTAGAATAACAGTATGTACAAATGATTTTATTATATTGTAACCTTCATCCAAACAAGATAGAGAAAAGCAAAACGTCTATGTAATAAAAAAAACATATATGACATCAAAGTAATAATTAATGCCATTAATAGATGCTAGCATGGGTTACTAATATTTAACCAAACAAAACAAACAATGACAACTTTATTGCCCAAGTGATGCAACTAATCCTGAAGTTCCAACAAAAGTAAAATCCATATATTTATATAAACACACAGTCTACGGTCTTGATTCTAAGTCCTCACATTTGTCTTCCAGCATGGTAACTTTAGCGTTAAGGTGCTCAAGAGTTGTATTCATACCGGTGTTGTCATCAGTACAGCCGTCAGCGCCTCCTTCTCATCTCCCATTGTACAACCCCTGGCAAAAATTATGGAATCACCGGCCTCGGAGGATGTTCATTCAGTTGTTTAATTTTGTAGAAAAAAAGCCGATCACAGACATGACACAAAACTAAAGTCATTTCAAATGGCAACTTTCTGGCTTTAAGAAACACTATAAGAAATCAGGAAAAAAAAATTATGGCAGTCAGTAACGGTTACTTTTTTAGACCAAGCAGAGGGAAAAAAATATGGAATCACTCAATTCTGAGGAAAAAATTATGGAATCATGAAAAACAAAAGAACGCTCCAACACATCACTAGTATTTTGTTGCACCACCTCTGGCTTTTATAACAGCTTGCAGTCTCTGAGGCATGGACTTAATGAGTGACAAACAGTACTCTTCTTCAATCTGGCTCCAACTTTCTCTGATTGTTGTTGCCAGATCAGCTTTGCAGGTTGGAGCCTTGTCATGGACCATTTTCTTCAACTTCCACCAAAGATTTTCAATTGGATTAAGATCCGCACTATTTACAGGACATTGCATTGACCCTATGTGTCTTTTTGCAAGGAATGTTTTCACAGTTTTTGCTCTATGGCAAGATGCATTATCATCTTGAAAAATGATTTCATCATCCCCAAACATCCTTTCAATTGATGGGATAAGAAAAGTGTCCAAAATATCAACGTAAACTTGTGCATTTATTGATGATGTAATGACAGCCATCTCCCCAGTGCCTTTACCTGACATGCAGCCCCATATCATCAATGACTGTGGAAATTTACATGTTCTCTTCAGGCAGTCATCTTTATAAATCTCATTGGAACGGCACCAAACAAAAGTTCCAGCATCATCACCTTGCCCAATGCAGATTCGAGATTCATCACTGACTAAATGACTTTCATCCAGTCATCCACAGTCCACGATTGCTTTTCCTTAGCCCATTGTAACCTTGTTTTTTCTGTTTAAGTGTTAATGATGGCTTTCGTTTAGCTTTTCTGTATGTAAATCCCATTTCCTTTAGGTGGTTTCTTACAGTTCGGTCACAGACGTTGACTCCAGTTTCCTCCCATTCGTTCCTCATTTGTTTTGTTGTGCATTTTTGATTTTTGAGACATATTGCTTTAAGTTTTCTGTCTTGACGCTTTGATGTCTTCCTTGGTCTACCAGTATGTTTGCCTTTAACAACCTTCCCTTGTTGTTTGTATTTGGTCCAGAGTTTAGACACAGCTGACTGAACAACCAACATCTTTTGCAACATTGCGTGATGATTTACCCTCTTTTAAGAGTTTCATAATTCTCTCCTTTGTTTCAATTGACATCTCTCATGTTGGAGCCATGATTCATGTCAGTCCACTTGGTGCAACAGCTCTCCAAGGTGTGATCACTCCTTTTTAGATGCAGACTAACGAGCAGATCTGATTTGATGCAGGTGTTAGTTTTGGGGATGAAAATTTACAGGGTGATTCCGTAATTTATTCCTCAGAATTGAGTGAATCCATATTTTTTTTCCCTCTGCTTGGTCTAAAAAAGTAACCGTTACTGACTGCCACAATTTTTTTTTTCTTCATTTTTTATAGTGTTTCTTAAAGCCAGAAAGTTGCCATTTGAAATGACTTTAGTTTTGTGTGATGTCTGTGATCTGCTTTTTTTCCACAAAATTAAACAACTGAATGAACATCCTCCGAGGCCAGTGATTCTATAATTATTGCCAGGGGTTGTAGCCGTTAACTTAGCCAGTTTAGCATCAGTTGCAGCATAGTCGCTCGCTAGTTGCATTTTCATGGCTTGTAACTCAGTCTTAATAGATGACAAAGCATCTCCGAGAACTTCTTGCAGTAACGATTCCAGCCGTATCTTCTTTTAATGAAGACAGTATGTTGAGTTTCAGGGTGTCAGATACCCGGCTCACCTGTGTTGGGGCGGGTTCGACATCGTTCGACATCCGGAGCTGGTGGCACAGAAGCTGAGGCCTGTGAGCGCAGCTTCAGCTGCGTATGAATATTACGAGATTTCCCCTTTGCAGACATTACAAAGGGGTAGAAAAGAGGCACAAAGTGCAAAAATGTAAAGAAAAACACTTGGTTTACAATAAAAAGCACAGTTGAATAACAATTTTAATCCAAATTGGCAGGAGCCACACGTCCTACTCCATTGACTGCTCAGCAGCACCCCCGAACGTTTTGCTTTTATTGCTGATGATGATCATCACATCCTGTGGTGGATCTAGAAAACATTCTGAATCAGAACTTCTGAATTTTTTGCTGAACTGGTTCGTTCATCTCTGAAAAGGATGACGTGATCGATTCCAGCAGTTCCAGACGTTTGCTTTTAGTCACGGCTGTCCTACAGTAGTACTAGCAATAGTAATGTCACAGTACCTGGCCAGGAACAGTCAAGGTGTGAGGATCTGTATTGACTTCTTGCAGGTGGTGGTTGGAGATAAAGTCATCCTGAACCCGGTGAACGCTGGTCAGCCACTTCACGCTTCAGACTACGAACTAACGGACCATCCAGGATGCAAGGAGGTGAGGATGGACATGCCCACATTACAAACAGACAAATACCCACAGAGGTGACCCGCCGGCCGCTGTTTAAGTAAAATGTGCACGCGGTTCTGCGGGTGATCCCCAGTACCTGCAGCTCTGACTCTATGGTTTTTGGCAGCATCAGCATCATGCGAGGGTGGAGGCTGTTGGGGGCATGGCACACTGCACGTGAACACTGCTATGTTGGTGTCTGATACACAAATGCTCGGTGGTCATCTTCACACCTGTCTTCCCTGTCAGCAGCTAAATGGGTTCTCTTGAAGGGTAACTTGACAGTTTTTCAACCTGAACTCAATTTTTACAAGTTTTTGCTTCAGTTTTTTTCTTTGGGACAAAATGAATGATTATTGGTCCAGTATTGAGTTAAAATGCTAACACCGTCACTTGCTAACTTCTAGAGCAAGCTAACAGCTTCTTGTCACTACGGAATGGGTGAAGTCATTCTGAGAAATGTCTGCTAGCACTCAGAGGGTAGCCACTTACCTTACATGTTGCTGCTCGGCACTTTCGTTGGTACACAACAGGAAGTACGACAGTGTTATATAATTATTTATTTTATTTATTACATTTATATAGCACCAAATCACAGCAAGGCTGCCTCAAGGTGCTTCACAAGAGTAAGGTCTAACCTTACCAAGCCCTTGAGCAAGAACACAGGCGACAGTAGTAAGGAAAAACTCCCTCTGATGATTTGAGGACGAAACCTCAAGCAGACCAGACTCAGACCCTCTGCTTAGGCCATTTTAACAGTTACAAGGTTTATACAAAGGTTTACAGAGCTGAAGAAACAGAAAACAGGAATTTAAAACATCTGCTGCATCAGCTTCAGGCATGGCATCTTGTGGTCAGTCCAGAATCTCGTCGTCCACAGATGCCGCTCCCACGCACTTCCCTCTGCACCTCAGACAGAGATAAAAGAGCAGAATCACTCAGCTGGAAAAAACACACCTACAGTATAATTAATCAGCAGCAAATCAACAGGAAAGCAGAGAAAATATGAAGGTGATCGCCCGCCGCTAGCTCTAAGCTTCTTTAACAGACCCAGACTTGAGATGAATTTGAGGCTGACACCTGTTCCATTACTGATAAGATGAGTTAAAGGGATAAGAAGCCCCGTATGCCAACCATAAGAGAAGGAGAATAGATACGTCTTAAGTCTGGACTTGAACATCTCTACAGAATCTAACGGTTTTGTTGACGCAGGGAGATCATTCCACAGAACAGGGGCACAATAAGGGAAAGCTCTGTGACCTGCAGACTTTTTATTCATCCTAGGGACAGAAAGTAGTCCTGCACCCTAGTTATGTCCAATGTATGTAATATTAACTTCCACTGAGGACAGACTGTCAAAAAATGTTTGTCTTTTGTGTGTCTTGTCCTCCTACAGGTGAATTCTGTTAATTGCAACACAAGCTGGAAAATCAACTTATTCATGATGTTCAGCGACCACCGAGAGGAAGTCCTCAAAGGAGTGAGTCAACACACCCAAAAATACTTCAACTACTAGTATTACTACTACTGCTACTCCTCCTAATAATGAGGTTCTCAAAGGAGTGAGTCACCGCACCCAAAAATACTATTACTAGTAGTACTACTACTACTACTACTAATAACAATAATAATGAAGTCCTCAAAGGAATGAGTTACCGCACCAAAAAATATGACTACTACTATTACTAAATGATCTTTAGTATTATTATTAAATGATACTACTACTCTTATTAACTATGATTACTACTATTATTAAATGATCTTTGACTACTAGTCATTAAATACCTTTTCATTTCATTTCATACCTTGCTCTGGTTTTTCAGCTGCACCCTCTCCATCTGCTTCGGCAGCTCATCCTGAAAACAATAACATTAAGTGCATTTTTTTTAAATGCTCTTACTGCTCTCTGGAAACATTGAACCGAACCCTGGCCCAAGCACATTTGCACAGTGTTTTACACCTGCTGATTTTAAAGCAAGATCCGGTCTTGGAATAATACATATCAATGCAAGGAGTATGCAATCCAAGCTGGACATGATAAAAATATGGATCACCTCAACAAATGCAGACATTGTTGTCTTGTCTGAAACATGGCTGAAAAAGTCTGTTTCTGATAAGGAGATTTTTGTTGAAGGTTATAATGTGTTCTGTGCAGACCGCCAGAGAAAGGGTGGTGGGGTGGCGATTTATATTAAGTCAAAATTTGGTGTACAACTATTGCTTTCAGAGTCTGTGAGTAAAGAGCTTGAGTTACTGGCCCTGAATGTGGAGGTGTCCAAAGATCATCATATAATGTTAGTGGGTTGTTATTGGCCTCCATCTGCCCCCAGTTGTTCTCTAAACACCCTCATTATGTTTCTTTCTAAACTAAAATTTAATGAATTAGTGCTGGTTGGGGATTTAAATTGGGACTGGCTTTCACAGGCTTCTGAGGTTTTAAAAGCCCAATGTAATGATTTAAATCAGCAGATAGCTAATCCTGTCTCCTACAAGGCTAAACTTAAAATGTTCACAGAAATCTACATTGATTGATTTGGTTCTCACAAATAAGTGTTGTGTGGGCCGCTGAAGAGGAGGTACTGCTGACCCACCACCACAAGATGGCGCCCTGCTTGAAGCGCGGGCTTCAAGCACGAGAGGGCGTCGGAGCAACCAGGAGTGACAGCTGTCACTCATCATCCGTACCAGCTGTCACTCATCCACTACTCATCACCACCACCATAAAGGCCGGACTGCAACGAAGAGGAGGTCAAGACCGAGCTGTCAGACCCCCCTGAAACCATCATCCGTGGCCGCCCTTACCTGGGACGTGGAGAAGACCGTCCGGGAGGCCCTGACACGGAGCCCGGACCCGGGGACCGGTCCGAAGAACAAACTGTACGTCCCACCAGAGGCCAGGGCTGCGGTCCTTGACTTCTGTCACGGTTCCAAGCTCTCCTGTCACCCAGGGGTGCGAAGGACCGTGGCAGTGGTCCGGCAGCGCTTCTGGTGGGCGTCTATGGAAGCCGACGTCCGGGAGTATGTCTAGGCCTGCACCACCTGTGCCAGGGGCAAAGCCGACCACCACAAGGCCCAAGGCCTCCTCCAGCCTCTGCCTGTGCCTCGTCGCCCCTGGTCTCATATCGGCCTGGACTTTGTCACGGGCCTCCCGCCGTCCCAGGGAAACACCACCATCTTAACGATAGTGGACCGGTTCTCCAAGGCGGCCCACTTCGTGGCCCTCCCGAAGCTCCCGACGGCCCAGGAGACTGCAGACCTCCTGGTCCACCACGTCATGCGTCTGCATGGGATTCCATCAGACATTGTCTCGGATCGTGGTCCTCAGTTATCCTCCCAGGTCTGGCGGAGTTTCTGTAGGGAACTGGGGGCCACCGTCAGTCTCTCGTCTGGGGGTGGCAGAGCGGACTAACCAGGAACTGGAGCAGGCCCTCCGTTGCGTGACCTCCGCGCACCCGACGGCCTGGAGTGACCATCTGGCCTGGATCAAGTACGCTCATAACAGCCAAGTCTCGTCTGCCACCGGCCTCTCCCCATTTGAAGTGTGTTTGGGGTACCAGCCCCCATTGTTCCCGCTAGTGGAGGGAGATGTCGGGGTGCCCTCGGTCCAGGCCCATCTGAGAAGGTGCCGTCGGGTGTGGCATACCGCCCGCTCTACCCTGCTCAAAGCCCGGACGAGGGCCAAGAACCATGCAGACCGCCGGCGTGCCCCGGCCCCTGCGTATCAGCCTGGGCAGGAGGTTTGGCTTTCCACAAAGGACATTCCCCTGCAAGTGGAATCCCAAAAGTTGAAGGACAGATACATTGGACCTTTCCCCATCCTCAAAGTCCTTAGTCCAGCCGCAGTGAAGCTGAAGCTGCCAGCTTCACTGCGGATCCACCCGGTTTTCCATGTGTCACACATCAAACCTCACCACGTTTCACCCCTCTGTACCCCCGGACCGGCGCCGCCTCCTGCCCGGATCATCGACGGGGAGCCGGCTTGGTCCGTGCGCCGGCTCCTGGATGTCCGTCGGAAGGGCCAGGGGTTCCAGTATTTGGTGGACTGGGAGGGGTATGGACCCGAAGAACGCTCCTGGGTGAAGAGGAGCTTCATCCTGGACCCGGCCCTCCTGGCCGACTTCTACCGGCGGCACCCGGACAAGCCTGGTCGGGCGTCAGGAGGCGCCCATTGAGGGGGGGGTCCTGTTGTGTGGGCCGCTGAAGAGGAGGTACTGCTGGCCCACCACCACAAGATGGCGCCCTGCTTGAAGTGCGGGCTTCAAGCACGAGAGGGCGTCGGAGCAGCCAGGAGTGACAGCTGTCACTCATCATCCGTACCAGCTGTCACTCATCCACTACTCATCACCACCACCATAAAGGCCGGACTGCAACTCCACCTCCCCGCCGAGAAATCAGCTACCATTCAGGTAACTTTCTCTGCTGACTCAAATCATTGAGTGATAACCTGAACTTCTTTTGCAGCCGTTATCCTGTGGTGTTCTGCCTTATCTGTGGGATTGGCATTTGGTGTGATCAGCGACGGCTTCGCCTCACACCCCAAACCAAGATAAGTGGTTAAACAGGAGCTGCACGAGTGTGTGATTGGAGGTGGAGGTTCTCCCTCCTTTACTGAACACTGACTGTGGGAGTACTGAGTGTGCGAACTCACACTCATCAGGACTGTCTCTGTTCTCTGCCAGCAGTACCGGGTCTGACTGCTGAAGACAGCGGCCACCTGGGGCGCAGGGCTTGGCGGCTCCGGTGTTCTTCAGCTCCGTTGGTGGTGGAAGCTGTGTGGGGATCCAGCTCTTCTCTCGCCAGGCGTCTTCTATCGTCGAGCCTGCCCACACGTCACCTGGTGTATGATTGACAGTCCACCATATTGTTATTGTCTGTACGTCGTTGTGCGATTCACAACATTAAATTGTTACTTTTGGCTTATCCCCTGTTGTGGGTCCGTGTCACGTCACTTTCACAACAATAAGCCCTGTAAATATATTATTGTTATGTATTATTGTGTCTTTCCCAGTGATGTCAGCGATCATTGTGTGATAGGTGTTAATGGAGACACGAGCCTACCGAAAAGTGTCCCTCGTTTTATTGAAAAACATTATATGAAAAAATTTGTTGAACAGGCTTTTATTTATGATCTTTGTACTTTTCATTGGGACGTAGTTGCCCTCTTTGACGTAGAACTTGCCTGGAATTATTTTTATTCTGCTTTTATTCAAATTGTTAATAAACATGCACCTAATTGCAGATTTAGAGTTAAAGGGTGTGATAATCCATGGTTCTCTAGCGAATTATCAGACCTCTTGCATGAGCATAACTCTGCCTGGGCCAGAGCACAGAAGTCAGCTAAAGATTCTGATTGGCTCTATTTTAGACAATTAAGAAATAATTTTACATCTTCAGTTCGTAAGATCGAGGCTGACTATTACTTGTCTTCTATAACTGAAAATTTAAATTACCCAAAGAAGTTCTGGAGCATTATCAAATCCATGTCCAATCATTATAAATCTGCTAATCTTCCCGTTAATATTATTACCAATGGCCATAGAATGTAAAACAAATCCCTGTGAAATCCCTGCTTTTAACTTTGCTCCTGTTACAACTCCAGATGTTTTAACAGCTCTAAAAAAAAATCCAGGTGGTCTAGACAAATTAGAGCCCTTGTTTTTAAAACTTGCCTCAGATTTTATTGCGGAACAATTGTGCCACATTTTTAATCTTACTTTGGGTAGTAATAAAATCCCAGGAGTTTGGAAAAAGCCTTTGTGGTCCCCCTTTCCAAATGTGGTGATCCTACAGCTTTAAGTAATTACAGACCTATATCTAAACTCTCTGTTTTATCTAAAGTGACCAGGTGAAGGACTTTCTAGCCTCTAACTCTATTCTGTCTCCATTTCAATCAGGGTTTTGGAAAAACCACAGCACTACCACTGCTGCTTTGATGGTAGTGAACAATGTCTTAGAGGCCTTAGATAATAAACAGTGTTGCCTTTCTCTTTGTATTGATTTTTCTAAGGCTTTTGACACTGTGGATCACTGTATCCTATTAGACTGCCTAAAGGCTTGTGGTTCTCAGAGCAGGCAGTTGGATAGTTTGCAAATTATCTCTCTGGCAGAATCCAGGCGATTCAGTCAGATGGTCTCATATCTGAGGTACTGCACATACACAAAGGTGTGCCTCAAGGTTCAGTTCTGGGACCACTCTTATTTACTATTTATATTAACTGCATGGGACAGAATATTTCAAATGCAAATTTTCGTTTTTATACTGATGATATGGTCATTTACTGCTGTGCACCTACACCTGCACTAGCTTTTGTACATTTTCAGCGTGCTTTTAATTTGGTTCAGGATCAGCTTAGGCAGTTGCAACTTCTTCTGAATGTGGAAAAAACTAAACTCATGCTGTTTTCATCTACAAGAGCAACAGGAACATGGTCTGATGAAATTGTTAATATTGACGGGCAAGAAATTGAGCTTGTATCTTCTTTTAAGTATCTGGCGGTTTTATTGGATGAAAACTTGTCTTTTAAAGGCATATTCAACATGTTGCTAGAAAGGTGAAAGTTTTATTAGGTTTTTATTATAAAGACAAGTCTTTTTCTCTTTTAATGTCAAAAAGAGACTTGTGGAGTCTACATTCTTACCGCTCCTTGAATATGGTGATGTTTTATACCTGAATGTCTCTGCTCAGAGACATTCCTGCAAATGTTGGACAGTGTGTACCATGGAGCATTGAGATTTATAACAAACTATGTTGTTTTTTTAAACTCATCACTCTATACACTAAAGTTAGTTGGACATCTTTAAGTATATGCCGTCTTGGACATTGGTATGTGTTCATATATAAAGCCATTCTTGGGAAAATTTCCCACTACCTCTCCTCCTTATTGATTATATGGGATGGTTCACACAACCTGAGATCATCAAGCTTTGTACAGTTTGTTGTCCCCAGAGTTCGAAGTGAACTGGAAAAGAAGGCCTTTAGGTTTTCTGCACCCACTATGTGGAATAATCTGCAGACTGAATTTAAACTGCAAAACTTGGTGTCTTTGACTGTTTTTAAATCTGCAGTTAAAAGGCTGGAATGCAGACTTTCTGAATGTCACTGTTTCAACTGATGTTTCCTTACATATTTGTTCTGTATTAAGTCTGCATGACTGTTTGTTGAAACTGTGTATTTCTGCCATTTTTGGTCAGGTCTCCTTTGAAAAAGAGATCTTCTGATCTCAATGGGACAAACCTGGTGAAATAAAGGTTCCAACAACTACGACTATTACTGCTGATAATAATAATGAAGTCCTCAAAGGAGTGAGTCACTGCACCCAAAAATACTTGAACTACTAGTATTACTACTACTACTACTACTCCTAATATTGAAGTTCTCAAAGGAGTGAGTCACCGCAACCAAAAATACTAATACTATTACTATTGCTACTACTAATAAAGGAGTCGTCCAAGGAGAGAGTCACCAGACTCAAAAATACTTCTACTACTAGTATTACTACTACTAATATATTAACTACTACTAATAATAATAGTTTTTTCAGTGTAACTGCTGTGAATTTTAGCTCATTATTTTACTCCTGTGTGAACCTTGGGAGTGGTTAGTGTAGCAAACTTGAGTTATTGAGTTATTAAATAACCTACTAATTGAATCAAGGGTGCCTCGGCAGCACCAGAGGTATGGTAGTGATTTAAGTTGGTTAAATTTTAATTGAACATAGGTTGTCAACTCTTAGATTTGATTGAGGGTTCTCCTTGTGCACCAAGGAAGAATCATAGATTAACACCAAAAAGTCAGTTTTACCTTGTAAGTTATTAGGGGCACCACCTCTTTCCCTTTTTTCCCCCTTTTTCTTTTAATATTATAACAAGGTCATAATATCTGATATTGAAATTATGGAAGGAGGAAATTACAAAATCAGTCTCGAACTTCAGAAGAGTGAGTTCTCCGGTTTGAGACTCCACATACCTCTGATTAAATCAAACATCACAGGAGATTACAGAAGACTCAAACATTTATTGATTCGACAGATAAAAATGGAACAGAACATATCACAGTGATGTTTTGGGAATTCACGTAATTGTTGGGCACAGCTTAGGGGATCGGGCATTTTAGCCAGGCATAAGGCTTAATTGACTATGATGCTAAAAGGGGTCTGTGTAATGCTCTGTGGTTGCTCGGTTCTTCTGCCATGTTTTATGTTAGTATTTATTTGGTGATTATGTGTTCTGTGTGCCTTCCCTGTCTCTTGGTGCTGGGTGGTGGGCGTGGCAAGACTGTGGCACAGTCTTGACCACGCCCACTTCTGGATCCTTCTGTACAGGTGTTTCCTATCAGCAGCTCATCACCTAGGTGTATATAAGTCTCACTGGTTGCACTAGTTATTCGCTCGATCGTTGCGCCTTGTGCCCTCCAAGAACTACCCACTCGCTTGTCCGTCATGATTAACAAGGTGGGCAAGGCGTTGCATTCTCAGACTGCGATGACTCTTGAACTCAGACGCAAATTGGATGACATCTTGGAGTAGATGCGTGCCTTGCAGATGAAGTTGAAGATTTCGGAGGTCGGGGAATATTCTTAATTCATAATTGGGAATATTCTTAATTCATAATTGGGATTGGTTGTTCAAGTGGAACTGTAAAAAATGTTTTTCACTGCTAAAACCACAACACAGCAGGCTTATCAAGCCTGAAGGACAAATTGCCCGACTGCTTTCCTCCAGAGGAATGTCTTCAGGCCTTGGTGATTATTTGGCTCCTTTCTTATCTCAACCCACAAAGACAATAAACTGTTTTTCATAGGACTGAAGCATGCTCCACTCCCTCTCCCCACCCCCTCCTGCCCCCCATCACACACACCCCACTCTGGCTTCTGCTCACGTCACCCCCTTCCCTTCTGCTGGGGCGGCGCGGTTTTAGCTGCTGCTGGTCCCTGTTCTTCAAATTTAGTGCACATAAACAATGTCAAATGTGTATGTGCTGTCCTTAATTCTGATGTGTGCCATTATTACGGTAAACAAGTAATAACTGTGGACTAATTGCTGTCTGAGGTAACTGGAGTGTAAAGATAATTTCTCCACTGTGAGATCAATAAAGTATATCTCAAAGTATCTCATACTCAAAAAGTTACTTGTGGTCGATCTGTTGTTTACCTCCTGGGTGGAGTCATCAAAGAAGTGACTCACCACACCCAAAAATACTACAACTAATACTACTGCTGTGACTGCTACTACTACTAATAATAATGTAATGGAGTCCTCAAAGGAGTGACTCACCGCACCCAAAAATACTACAACTATTACTACTACTATTACGACTAATAATAATAATGGAGTCCTCAAAGAAGTGACTCACTGCATCCAAAAATACTACAACTAATACTACTGCTGTGACTGCTACTACTACTAATAATAATGTAATGGAGTCCTCAAAGGAGTGACTCACCGCACCCAAAAATACTACAACTATTACTACTACTATTATGACTAATAATAATAATAATGAAGTCCTCAAAGGAGTGACTCACCTTACCAAAAAATGCTGCGACTATTACTACGACTGCTACCATTAATCATAATAATGGAGTCCTCAGAGGAATGAGCCACCGCATCCAAAATACAACTACTATTACTACTACTATGACTGCTACAACTACTATTAATAATGGAATCTTCAGAAGAAGGAGTCAACGCACCTAAAAATACTACGACTACTACTACGACTACTATTACTACTACTAATGCTAATAAAGAAGTCCTCAAAGGAGTGAGTGAGTGAGTGAAAATACTGTGACTACTAGTGATGCTCCTACAACTACTACTAGTAATTATAGCTAGGACTGCAAGCAGTTATGTACGGGCCCTCGTGTCCACGCCACCGCCTCCCCGGGCCAGTGAGATTTCTGTTCATGGGCCGACTCTCATCACAAATGCGAAGTTTCAAGTCAATTAGACAAAGCATGAAGGCGTTATCATGACTTCATGTTCCATGGTGAATGGTCAAAATAATGGCACCATAGTGGCCACACCCTTCCACATAGAAAAAGCGTGATAACATTTGATCAGTATAGTGTCTGGATGATCTGAAAGAAATTTGAAGTGCACTGGACAAAATCCCTAGAAGGTGTTTGTTCAAATACAACATGTGGAAATCACGCCAAAATTACATGAAAATTCAAAATGGCTATCTTCCTGTTTGCAGTAGACCACTGGTGCAAGAGACTTTTCTGTATGTCTATGCAAGATACACGTGTACCAATTTGCATCTCCCTTCTCCAATGGGGAAGGGTTTTTGAATGTTGCAAGGGGGTGCTATAGAGGCAGTTTGCACCGCCCATGGGCAATGCCCCTGTAACCTGTTAGAGGGTGTCATGCTTGACATGTGTATCAATTTTCATGATATGAGAAAATTACATTCTTCCTTTTGATGTCTTTAATTTCATGGAGAAAGGTCAATATCGGACATGGGTGCCATTACTTGGCACCCATAGCTTCATGGCATTCATCGCACACGTTCACCATCTTGTTCTGCATGTTTTAGATGTAGAATGAAGTTTATGGAGTTAACTATGTGACATCAGTACATGTTAAAGTTTAAATAGGATATTTTCTGTTACCACTGGGGGGCGCTATGACTTAGGTGAGAAGTTAAGATATGGCGATGTTCAGGACAGATCCCTGATCATGTCATGCAAGGATTCTTCATGTCATGAAGAATCTGATGAAGTATGTGGGCGTGACAACCGTTCAAAGTAAAACGGCATGCTCTGAAACGCTCGCCAAAGTTTGACGAACAGTAGCAGCCACGCCTTTCTGACCTACAGAAATTCTTTTGATAACTTCTTATCAGCATAGGGTCATAATGATGTGTAGCAAATTTGAAGATGATTGGATGAAATCCCTAGGATGAGTTCATTCAAATGTAAGTTGTGGAAATGGCCGACTTCCTGCCTGGAGTAGACCAATGGTGCAGGAGACTTTTTTGTTCATCTGTGCAAGTCACACGTGTACCAATTTTCATCTACCTACTCCAAAAAAAACCCTATGGGGAGGGTTTTTTGAAAGTTGCAAGGGCATTTTGCCCTTCCCATGGGCGACGCCCCTATGAATTGTAAGAGGTTGTTGTGCTTGATCTGTGTATCAATTTTCATGATGATATGACAAAATTAAAGACATCAAAAGGAAGAACGGAATTTCATGGCGAAGGATCGATATTCGGCACGCCGTCACATGGTTGCCATTACTCGTAGCTTCATGGCAATCATCATGTTCAGTAACTTGTTCTGCATGTTTTAGAAGTGGAATTAAGTTGATGGGGTTAAGTGTGTGACATCAGTACCTGTTAAAGTATAAATAGGATATTTCCTATTACCACTGGGGGTGCTATGATGTAGGTGGGAAGTTAATATATGCAGATGTTCAGGGCAGAGCTCTGAACATTACTACTGCTACTACTACTAATAATAATGAAGTCCTCAAAGGAGTGAGTCACTGCACCCAAAAATACTTCTACTACTAGTACTACTACTATGACTGCTACTTCTAATAATGAAGTCCTCAATGGAGTGACGAAAAATTACTACTACTACTAGTATTACTACTATGACTGCTACTTCTAATAATGACATCCTCAGTGGAGTGTGTCACCACACCCCAAAATACCGCTACTACTACTGCTATTACTACTATGACTGCTACTACTAATAATGAAGTCCTCAATGGAGTGAGTCACCGCACCCAAAAAGCACTACGACTACTAGTACTATTACTAAGTAATAATAATATTTTAATCTGACCTGTTGACAGCACATGGAGTAAATGAAGGTTTTTTTTTTTTAATCTGGCCTGTTGACAACATACAGAGTAAATGAAGGTTTTTAACCCTCTGGGGCCGACGCCATCGTATACGACGGCTAAGACCAAGCTTTGCTAAATTATAAATAACTTTTTAATGATATGAGATAGAAACTTACTTTTTTTTTTGCTGTAACGTTAACTCTGTGGACTTTCGAGCCAGCCATCAACCATATTTGTACTCCTCATGAAAGCTGTGTGATGACATGCACAATGTGAGTGTCCAATCGGAATTGGTTCACCGTCACATGGTTTTCCAAAATCCAATCATAGGGCAGATTCACCTCACGTGAAAAGCCAAAGATCATTTTCAGGAGTGATATGTTACTAGTTGGCCCGTTTCAATAGGCCCCTGGGTGCCCCAATGAGTACATGCTATTCCAATGCACCCTTCGCCCTGTAGATGAAAATAAACCCCAATATTGTCAGAGTCACATGTGTGACTCTGCGTCCTCACTCGGTGACTCTGCGTCCTCACTCGGTGACTCTGCGTCCTCACTCGGTGACTCTGCCTCCTCACTCGGTGACTCTGCCTCCTCACTCGGTGACTCTGCCTCCTCACTCGGTGGCTCTGCGTCCTTACTCTGTGACTTTGCCTCTTCACTTGGTGACTCCGCCTCCTCACTCTGTGACTCCGCCTCCTCAGGGCGACGTGGTGCGTTTGTTTCATGCCGAACAGGAGAAGTTTCTGACGTGTGATGAGTACAAGAGCAAACTGCACGTCTTCCTGCGAACCACACTGAGACAGTCGGCGACGTCAGCTACCAGCTCCAACGCCCTGTGGGAGGTTGAGGTACGCAGACGCGTGCGCACACACACACACACACCGAATTACACACACACACACATCCAAATTCACGCCCAAACGCAAATACTAACGCAAATACGCACCCAAATACATGCCTAACTACACACATAAATACACACGCAAATACATGCCCAAATACACACACAAATACACAGGCGCATACATACACAAACGCAAATACACACACACACGCAAATACATATGCAAATACACACACAAATACACGCCCAAATACACACGCAAATACATGCCTAACTTCACACACAATTACACACGCAAATACACATCCACACACAAATACCCAAATACACATGCAAATACTCGCACAAATGCATACCAAAAATACAAGCCCAAATACACATGCAAAAACACAAGCACACACACATGCAAATAACCAAATACACACGCAAATATACGCCCAAATACCTGCCAAAATACACAAATACACACACACACACACACACACACCCAGTTACACACACACACACACACACACACACACACATATCCAAATTCATGCCCAAATACATGCTAAAATCCGCACACAAATATATGTCCAAATCCACATACAAATACACACACAACTCAAAATATATTCACCCAAATACACGCCCAAATACAGACACAAATACATGCCCAAATACACAATGCAAATACACACAAAATTCACATGCATACACATACAAATACACACCCAAAGGCAAATACACAGCAAAATACAAGCCCAAATACACACCCAAATACACACGCATATACAAACCCAATTACAAACGCAAATACACCCCAAATACAGTACATGCCTAACTACACACACAAATACACACTCAAATACACATCAAAATACACAGGCACACACAAATACCCAAATACACACGCAAATACACACACTCAAATACACATCAAAATACACAGGCACACACAAATACCCAAATACACACGCAAATACACACACACAAATACATATGCAAATACACAAACAAATACATGCCCAAATACACACGCAAATACAAACGCAAATACATGCCTAACTTCACACAAAATTACACACCCCAATACACACGCAAATACACATCCAAATACACAGGCATACACAAATACCCAAATACACGCACAAATTCATACCAAAATACAAGCCCAAATACACATGCAAAAACACAAGCACACACATGCAAATACCCAAATACACACCAGAACACTCACACAAATACACGCACATACACACATGCAAATACATGTGCAAATACACACCCAAATCCACAGGTACACACACACGCAAATGCACATGCAAATACACACCCAAATACACACCCAGTTACACACACACACACACACACACACACATATCCAAATTCACGCCCAAATACATGCTAAAATCCGCACACAAATATATGTCCAAATCCACATACAAATACACACACAACTCAAAATATATTCACTCAAATACACGCCCAAATACAGACACAAATACATGCCCAAATACACACGCAAATACACAATGCAAATACATACAAAATTCACATGCATACACATGCAAATACACACCCAAAGGCAAATACACACCAAAATACAAACCCAAATACACACCCAAATACACATGCATATACAAACCCAATTACAAATGCAAATACACCCAAAATACAGTACATGCCTAACTACACACACAAATACACACTCAAATACACATCAAAATACACAGGCACACACAAATACCCAAATACACACGCAAATACATGCACAAATGCACACTCAAATACACACACACACGCAAATGCACGTGCAAATGCACACACAAATACACACCCAAATATACGTCCAAATCCACACGCAAATACACAAACAAATACACACGCCTTCACACATGCAAATACACCCCCAAAGGCAAATACACACAAATGCATACCAAAATACAAACCCAAATACACATGGAAAAACACAAGCGCACACACACATGCAAATACACACAAAATACACATGCACACACATGCAAATACACACACATACAGAATACAAGCCCAAATACACAAGCAAATACACATGCATATACAAACCTAAAGACACACGCAAATTCACGCATAAATATACGCACTCAAATCCACACACAAATACACGCACAAATGCACATGCAAATACACGCCCAAATACGCACCCAAATACACCCAAATACACGCCAAAATACACACCCAAATACACGCCAAAATACACACACAAATACACCCAAATACACGCCAAAATAAACACACAAATAGATGCCCAAATACACACTCAAATACACACGCAAAACACACCCAATTACACACAAACACATGCAAAAACACACACAGAAACACACAAATGCAAATTCCCATGCATATACACACGCAAATACACGCACAAATATACACACCAACATACTCACGCAATTACACGTGCAAATATACACGCCAAAATACACACCCAAATATACACTCACACACACACCCAAATACAGGGCAAAATACACGCAGAAATACATGCCAAAATACACACAAAAATACACGCCCAAATACACACGCAAATACATGCCAAATACAGACACAAATACACGCTCAAATACACACAGATACATGCCCAAATAGATACGCAATTACAAACCCAAAAACAGATGCAAATACACATGCAAATACACACAGAAAGACACACACAAATACACACGCAAATACATACCCAAATACACGCCCAAATACCCACGCACACACACCCAATTACACACAAATACACATGCAAAAACACACCCAAATGTTGTTGTTGTTCATTCGGCTGCTCCCGATTTTGTTCGGGGTCGCCACAGTGGATACAACCAGATCCACATTGGTAATTGGCACAAGTTTTCCTGGATGCCCTTCCTGATGCAACTCCAGTTTTACCCGGAGAAACACACACAGAAGAGATCTCCCATCCAAGTCCTAACCAGATCCTGTACTGCTTAGCTTCTGAGATCTGACGGGATCAGGCTGGCACAGAGCAGACCGGCTGCCCAAAAAAAAACACACACAAATGCAACTTCATATGCATATACACACGCAAATACACACGCAAATACCCAAATACACATTCAGATACACACGCAAATACACATGCAAATACAACCCCAATTCTAATGAACGTTGTGTAATATGTAAATAAAAACAGAATACAATGATTTGCAAATCCTCTTCAACCTTCAATTCCATACACCACAAAGACAAGATATTTAATGTTAAACTGATAAACTTTATTGTTTTTGTGCAAATATTTGCTCATTTTGAAATGGATGCCTGCAACATGTTTCAAAAAGGCAGTGGTATGTTTACCACTGTGTTGCATCACCTTTCCTTCTAACAACACTCAATAAGCGTTTGGAAACTGAGGACACCAAGTGTTGAAGCTTTGTAGGTCAAATTCATTTCCATTCTTGCTTGATGTATGACTTCAGTTGTTCAACAGTTTGGGGTCTCTGTTGTATTTTGCTCTTCATAATGCGCCACACATTTTCAATGGGCGACAGGTCTGGACTGCAGGCAGGCCAGTCTAGTATCCACACTCTTTTACTACGAAGCCATATGGTTGTAACACGTGCAAAATGTGGCTTGGCATTGTCTTGCTGAAATAAGCAGTGACGTCCCTGAAAAAGACATTGCTTGGATGGCAGTATGTGTTGCTCCAAAACCTGGATGTACCTTTCAGCATTGATGGTGCCATCACAGATGTGTAAGTTGCCCATGCCAAGGGCACTAACACACCTCCATACCATCACAAATCAAATCAATTTTATTTATATAGCACCAAATCACACCAAACAGTTGCCCAAAGGCGCTTTATATTGCAAGGCAAGGCCATACAATAATTACGGAAAAACCCCAACGGTCAAAATGACCCCCTGTGAGCAAGCACTTGGCAACAGTGGGAAGGAAAAAACTCCCTTTTAACAGGAAGAAACCTCCAGCAGAACCAGGCTCAGGGAGGGGCAGTCTTCTGCTGGGACTGGTTGGGGCTGAGGTAGAGAACCAGGAAAGAGACATGCTGTGGAGGGGAGCAGAGATCAATCACTAATGATTAAATGCAGAGTGGTGCATACAGAGCAAAAAGAGAAAGAAACACTCAGTGCATCATGGGAACCCCCCCAGCAGTCTAAGTCTATAGCAGCATAACTAAGGGATGGTTCAGGGTCACCTGATCCAGCCCTAACTATAAGCTTTAGCAAAAAGGAAAGTTTTAAGCCTAATCTTAAAAGTAGAGAGGGTGTCTGTCTCCCTGATCTGAATTGGGAGCTGGTTCCACAGGAGAGGAGCCTGAAAGCTGAAGGCTCTGCCTCCCATTCTACTCTTACAAACCCTAGGAACTACAAGTAAGCCTGCAGTCTGAGAGCGAAACGCTCTATTGGGGTGATATGGTAGTATGAGGTCCCTAAGATAAGATGGGACCTGATTATTCAAAACCTTATAAGTAAGAAGAAGAATTTTAAATTCTATTCTAGAATTAACAGGAAGCCAATGAAGAGAGGCCAATATGGGTGAGATATGCTCTCTCCTTCTAGTCCCTGTCAGTACTCTAGCTGCAGCATTTTGAATTAACTGAAGGCTTTTCAGGGAACTTTTAGGACAACCTGATAATAATGAATTACAATAGTCCAGCCTAGAGGAAATAAATGCATGAATTAGTTTTTCAGCATCACTCTGAGACAAGACCTTTCTAATTTTAGAGATATTATGCAAATGCAAAAAAGCAGTCCTACATATTTGTTTAATATGCGCATTGAATGACATATCCTGATCAAAAATGACTCCAAGATTTCTCACAGTATTACTAGAGGTCAGGGTAATGCCATCCAGAGTAAGGATCTGGTTAGACACCATGTTTCTAAGATTTGTGGGGCCAAGTACAATAACTTCAGTTTTATCTGAGTTTAAAAGCAGGAAATTAGAGGTCATCCATGTCTTTATGTCTGTAAGACAATCCTGCAGTTTAGCTAATTGGTGTGTGTCCTCTGGCTTCATGGATAGATAAAGCTGGATATCATCTGCGTAACAATGAAAATTTAAGCAATGCCGTCTAATAATACTGCCTAAGGGAATCGTATAAAGTGAATAAAATTGGTCCTAGCACAGAACCTTGTGGAACTCCATAATTAACCTTAGTCTGTGAAGAAGATTCCCCATTTACATGAACAAATTGTAATCTATTAGATAAATATGATTCAAACCACCGCAGCGCAGTGCCTTTAATACCTATGGCATGCTCTAATCTCTGTAATAAAATTTTATGGTCAACAGTATCAAAAGCAGCACTGAGGTCTAACAGAACAAGCACAGAAATGAGTCCACTGTCTGAGGCCATAAGATCATTTGTAACCTTCACTAATGCTGTTTCTGTACTATGATGAATTCTAAAACCTGACTGAAACTCTTCAAATAGACCATTCCTCTGCAGATGATCAGTTAGCTGTTTTATAACTACCCTTTCAAGAATTTTTGAGAGAAAAGGAAGGTTGGAGATTGGCCTATAATTAGCTAAGATAGCTGGGTCAAGTGATGGCTTTTTAAGTAATGGTTTAATTACTGCCACCTTAAAAGCCTGTGGTACATAGCCAACTAATAAAGATAGATTGATCATATTTAAGATCGAAGCATTAATTAATGGTAGGGCTTCCTTGAGCAGCCTGGTAGGAATGGGGTCTAATAGACATGTTGATGGTTTGGAGGAAGTAACTAATGAAAATAACTCAGACAGAACAATCGGACAGAAAGAGTCTAACCAAATACCGGCATCACTGAAAGCAGCCAAAGATAACAATACGTCTTTGGGATGGTTATGAGTAATTTTTTCTCTAATAGTTAAAATTTTATTAGCAAAGAAAGTCATGAAGTCATTACTAGTTAAAGTTAAAGGAATACTCGGCTCAATAGAGCTCTGACTCTTTGTCAGCCTGGCTACAGTGCTGAAAAGAAACCTGGGGTTGTTCTTATTTTCTTCAATTAGTGATGAGTAGTAAGATGTCCTAGCTTTACGGAGGGCTTTTTTATAGAGCAACAGACTCTTTTTCCAGGCTAAGTGAAGATCTTCTAAATTAGTGAGACGCCATTTCCTCTCCAACTTACGGGTTATCTGCTTTAAGCTGCGAGTTTGTGAGTTATACCACGGAGTCAGGCACTTCTGATTTAAGGCTCTCTTTTTCAGAGGAGCTACAGCATCCAAAGTTGTCTTCAATGAGGATGTAAAACTATTGACGAGATACTCTATCTCACTTACAGAGTTTAGGTAGCTACTCTGCCCTGTGTTGGTATATGGCATTAGAGAACATAAAGAAGGAATCATATCCTTAAACCTAGTTACAGCGCTTTCTGAAAGACTTCTAGTGTAATGAAACTTATTCCCCACTGCTGGGTAGTCCATCAGAGTAAATATAAATGTTATTAAGAAATGATCAGACAGAAGGGAGTTTTCAGGGAATACTGTTAAGTCTTCAATTTCCATACCATAAGTCAGAACAAGATCTAAGATATGATTAAAGTGGTGGGTTGACTCATTTACATTTTGAGCAAAGCCAATTGAGTCTAATAATAGATTAAATGGAGTGTTGAGGCTGTCATTCTCAGCATCTGTGTGGATGTTAAAATCGCCCACTATAATTATCTTATCTGAGCCAAGCACTAAGTCAGACAAAAGGTCTGAAAATTCACAGAGAAACTCACAGTAACGACCAGGTGGACGATAGATAATAACAAATAAAACTGGTTTTTGGGACTTCCAATTTGGATGGACAAGACTAAGAGTCAAGCTTTCAAATGAATTAAAGCTCTGTCTGGGTTTTTGATTAATTAATAAGCTGGAATGGAAGATTGCTGCTAATCCTCTGCCTCGGCCCGTGCTACGAGCATTCTGGCAGTTAGTGTGACTCGGGGGTGTTGACTCATTTAAACTAACATATTCGTCCTGCTGTAACCAGGTTTCTGTAAGGCAGAATAAATCAATATGTTGATCAATTATTATATCATTTACTAACAGGGACTTAGAAGAGAGAGACCTAATGTTTAATAGACCACATTTAACTGTTTTAGTCTGTGGTGCACTTGAAGGTGCTATATTTTTTCTTTTTGAATTTTTATGCTTAAATAGATTTTTACTGGTTATTGGTGGTCTGGGAGCAGGCACCATCTCTACAGGGATGGGGTAATGAGGGGATGGCAGGGGGAGAGAAGCTGCAGAGAGGTGTGTAAGACTACAACTCTGCTTCCTGGTCCCAACCCTGGATAGTCACGGTTTGGAGGATTTAAGAAAATTGGCCAGATTTCTAGAAATGAGAGCTGCTCCATCCAAAGTGGGATGGATGCTGTCTCTCCTAACAAGACCAGGTTTTCCCCAGAAGCTTTGCCAATTATCTATGAAGCCCACCTCATTTTTTGGACACCACTCAGACAGCCAGCAATTCAAGGAGAACATGCGGCTAAACATGTCACTCCCGGTCCGATTGGGGAGGGGCCACAGAAAACTACAGAGTCCGACATTGTTTTTGCAAAGTTACACACCGATTCATTGTTAATTTTAGTGACCTCCGATTGGCGTAACCGGGTGTCATTACTGCCGATGTGAATTACAATCTTACCAAATTTACGCTTAGCCTTAGCCAGCAGTTTCAAATTTCCTTCAGTGTCGCCTGCTCTGGCCCCCGGAAGACAATTGGCTATGGTTACTGGTGTTGCTAACTTCACATTTCTCAAAACAGAGTTGCCAATAACCGGGTGTGTCGCCAAGTGGGGAAAAATGGTTAGAGATGTGAACGGGTTGGTGGTGTACACGGGGCTTCTGTTTAGAACTACGCTTCCTCCTCACAGTCACCCAGTCTGCCTGCTTTCCCGGCTGCTCGGGATCTGCCGGAGGGGAACTAACGGCGGCTAAGCTACCTTGGTCCGCACCGACTACAGGGGCCTGGCTAGCTGTAGGATTTTCCAAGGTGCGGAGCCGAGTCTCCAATTCGCCCAGCCTGGCCTCCAAAGCTACGAATAAGCTACACTTATTACAAGTACCATTACTGCTAAAGGAGGCTGAGGAATAACTAAACATTTCACACCCAGAGCAGAAAAGTGCGGGAGAGACAGGAGAAGCCGCCATGCTAAACTGGCTAAGAGCTAGTAGCTGCGCTAAGCTAGCGGATTCCTAAAAACGCACGAAGTGAATAATGTGTAAATAATTTAGAGGTGATTCAGCAGAGGGAGTGCTTTAGTTAAGGCACGTGAAGATTACACTGTGAAACAAATCGTTATCTAGTTATCTAGATCAATCTAACTGTGCAGATTAAACAGCTAACAGATACAGCAAAACACCGCTGTGCTCCGGAACAGGAAGTGATACAGTACTGCAGTGAGAGCCAACCACCAGTAGAGGCAAGCCAGATGCTGGTTTTTGAACTTTGTGCTGGTAACAATCTGGATGGTCTTTCTCCTCTTTTGTCTGTCCATGATTTCCAAAAACAATTTGGAACGTGGAGTCATCAGACCACAGCACACTTTTCAACTTTGCGTCTATCCATTTCAAATGAGCTCGGGCCCAGAAAAGGTGGTGACATTTCTGATGTTGTTGATGTATGGCTTCCGCTTTGCATGGTAAAGTTTTAACTTGCACTTGTGGATGTAGCGACGAACTGTGTTAACTGACAGTGGTTTTCTGAAGTGTTCCTGAGCCCACACGGTAAGATCCTTTACACAATGATCTTGGATTTTCATGCAGAGCCGCCTGAGGGATCGAAGGTCACGGACATTCAATGTTGGTTTTTGGCCTTGTCGCTTACGTGTAGAAAGTTCTCCAGATTCTCTGAATCTTCTGATTATATTATGGACTGTAGATGATGGAATCCCTAAATTCCTTGCAATTGAACATTGAGAAACATTGTTCTTAAACTGTTGGGCCATTTTTTCACACAGTTGTTCACAAAGTCATGATCCTCACCCTATCTTTGCTTGTGAACGGCTGAGATTTTTGGGGATGCTCCTTTTATACCCAATCATGACATTCACCTGTTTCCAATTAGGTGTTCTTTGAGCATTCATCAACTTTCCCAGTCATTTGTTGCCCTGTCCCAACTTTTTTGAAATGTGTTGCAGGCATCCATTTCAAAATGAGCAAATATTTGCACAGAAAACAGTAGGGATGGTGGCCAAGTGGTTAATGCACTTGGTTTCAGTGCCGAAGGTTCCCGGTTTGAATCCCACCCCTACCACATTTCTCCATGTAATGTGGAGTTGCATCAGGAAAGGCATCCAACGTAAAATTTGTGCCAATTCAACATGCAGATCCACCTTGGATTTGCTGTGGCGAACCCGAGTACAAAACAAGGGAGCAGCCGAAGGGACTTACTTTTTCTATCAGTTTGAACATTAAATATCTTGTCTTTTTGGTGTATTCAATTGAATATACGTTGAAAAGGATTTGCAAATCAATGTATTCCATTATATATTTTATTTACATTTTACACAACATCCCAATTTCATTGGAATAGGGGTTGTACTATGCCAGTATGGTAGCCATGCGAAAGGGAAAATAAGTGCATCGTAAGTCTGGACTTGAAAGTCTCTACATAATCTGACTGTTTTATTCATGCAGGGAGATCATTCCACAGAACAGGGGCACGATAAGAGAAAGCTCTGTGACCCATAGACTTTTTATTCACCCTAGGGACACAAAGTAGTCCTACATCCTGAGAACACAGATCCTGGGCCGGTACATAGGGTTTAATTAGGTCAGCTAGATAGGGATGTGCCAGTCCTTGAACAATTTTATAAATCCAGCGGAGAACGAACAGATTTAGACAGCCAGGATTTGTTGCAAATCATGCGCCCAAAGTCCAGGCAGGAGCCCTGGCTAAATGACACTACACGTGCAGCTCGGCGTGAGTGTCGGAGGGCGGAGCGGAGGTGGAAAAAGAACCAGCTGGAGGTTTTTTTACCAGGTTCTTAAAGATAGCGGGAGGAACTATCAATGTGTGGTTAAAGCAGAGAAAATAAAATATTTATCTGACTTAATCACCAACAGTGTTAACAAACCCTGTGTTCTTTTTAAAACTGTGAACTCTATTTTTAATCCTAATCCTTCCACTGCATTGGAAACAACCAGTGAAACCTGTGAGAGATTTCTCTCCTTTTTTAATGATAAGGTTGCTGCGATAAGGACCAATATTTCGCCTTCTTCACCTTGTGGCCCAGGGGCAGCGCATGTACGGCAGCATTTAGCCAGTTTGAGCCTGTGCCACTTGCTGTTCTTACTGGGATTGTAAGTAAACTCAAAGCCTCTACTAGTCCTACAGACCCAGTTCCTCCTCACTTTTTTAAAGAGGTTTGGGGCACCATTGGCACCTTTGTGAGCGAGGTAATAAACAGTAGTCTTGTCCCTGGCACTGTCCCCACTTTTTGTAAAAATGCTGTTGTTGAGCCTCTGATTAAGAAGCCTGGCCTTGATCCTGTGACTTTAGCAAATTATCGGCCCATTTCTAAGCTTCCTTTGGTTTCCAAGATCTTGGAGAAATGCGTGCTTGCTCAATTTCAGCCGTTTTTAGATGCACATGGCATTTTAGACCCATTTCAGTCGGGTTACAAAACGTTTCACAGTACAGAGTCTGCACTTCTTAAGGTTTTTAATGATCTGTTTTTAATAGCTGATGCGGGAAGCTCTGCTATTTTAGTGCTTTTAGACCTGACTGCTGCTTTTGACACAGTGGACCATGCAACTCTCTTATCTCGCTTGGAAACCTGTTTGGGTGTCAGGGGGATTGCTTTGAAGTGGTTTGAGTCTTACTTGAGTGGGAGGTCCTTCTCTGTGAGGCTGGGGAACTCCTGCTCCTCTTCTGCTCCCCTGCAGTGCGGTGTCCCCCAGGGTTTTATCTTAGGCCCAATTCTTTTTGCTCTGTATCTCCTCCCACTCGGGGAGATATTTAGAAAACATGGCATGTCATACCATTTTTATGCTGATGACTGCCAAATTTACATGCCGATTGTCAAGAATAACCACTGCCCCCTGACACCCCTTCTCGACTGTCTCAGTGATGTCAAGGCTTGGTTAGCACAGAATTATTTAAAACTTAACGGGGGAAAACTGAGATAATTCTGTTTGACAATTCCCGCTTTGACTTGGGACCTCTCCAAAGTTTTGTGCGTCCCAAAGTCACCAGCCTTGGTGTCACCATAGACAGCGATCTTAAATTTGATAAACAGGTTAACGCGGTTTTAAAATTGAGTTTTTTTTTACCTTCGTCTTTTATCAAAAGTGAAACCTTTTATCACTTTTAAATTGTTTGAACAAGTCATGCACAGTTTTATTTCTTCTCGTTTAGACTACTGCAATGCACTTTATTCGGGGATTAGCCATAACACACTTTCCTGACTGCAGTTAGTCCAGAATTCAGCGGCTCGACTTTTAACAGGGGCCAGAAAGCGTGAGCATATTACCCCAATTGTGGCTTCTCTGCACTGGCTCCCTGTACATTTCAGAATTGATTTTAAGATACTTTTGTTTGTTTTTAAAGTTCTGAATGGACTGGCCCCACAATATATCATCAACTGCCTCCAGGTCTACACTCCAGCACAAGCTCTGAGGTCCGAGGGCCAGTCCCAGCTCATGGTGCCTAGGACGAGACTTAAAACTCGAGGGGACAGAGCCTTCTCCATGGTCGGTCCCAGACTCTGGAACGCTCTGCCCCTACATGTCCGATCTGCTTCCACTGTGGAGTGTTTTAAGTCCCGTCTTAAGGCCCATTTTTATTCCTTTTCTTTTAACACCACGTGAGTTGTACGGTCCTTGTGTCTTATTTTATTTTTATTTTATTGAAATTAATTTTTTTTATCATGGTTTTGTCTATTTATGTATTATTTTATCTTATCTATTTTATTGTTATTATTGCTATTTTCCGTGTCTATGCTTTTGTTGTGCAGCACTTTAGAGACTCGGGTCTGTTTAAATGTGCTTTATAAATAAAGTGGATTGGATTGGATTGCAAGCTGAACCTCAAGAAACGATTTCTCCCTTTTACAGTTAGGACTGTGTTGCTGTAACCAGGGGTGCCCCAGAATAAGCGGATGAGTCATTTTGTCAAATATGTGAAAACTGTCTAATTCAGTGTGGTTCTCTGACACTGTCATGGAAATGGACTCTGTTCAGTGATTAATACACCCCAATTTATGGCCATCCACAGTGCGCACCACCAGAGAAATTGAGAGGTTAAACAATTTCAGGTAGAGGGACTTGGCAAGAAAGGACAAAATCAGTTAGCATCAGAACCGGAAACCACAACAAAATCTGAGACAGAAACTGGCAAATTTTCAGAAGACAATTTAGCCGGAATGACTTTTTGTGCTGAGGATGGAGTAATAGAATTTAGACTCACCCGTTAGTTGGATTTTGGCCACACAGTGGCACCTCCGGCCTGACAATTGGATATCATGTAACCACAATGTCCACAGTAAAAACAAAATCCGTCTTCTCGACGTCTCCACCTCTCAGTGGAAGGAAGACGAGTGTGACCCATTTGCATGGATTCCTCTGTGCTGCCGTGTGGAGAATCCATGCTGACGTGGCTGGAAGAGAAGGTGCGGATGGGAGGTAGAGCGGCGCATCGGTCAGGTAGCCAGGTGGCATGACGCGGACGATCCTGAAGATGCCGTTGGTCCGGATGGCGAGAGCGATGAGCTCATCGAGGTTTTCGGTCAGATCAATGGCCACAAGCTGGTCCTGGATATTTTCGGCAAGCCCCTGGAAGAAGACGTCATGGAGCGCTGTGGGATTCCATTCACTCTTGGCCACAAGAATGCGGAAGTCTAAGGCATAGTCAGTGACTCGGCGTCCACCCTGCTTCAGCCTCATCAGAGTGCGAGCAGCTTCACGCCCTGGAGATGTGTGTTCAAAAAATAATTGCAGAGCAGCGGTGAATGCTGGAAAAGAGGCACAGGTGTTGGAGTGATGACCCCACTCAGCTGTTGCCCACACCATGACCAGTCAGGTGAGAAATCATGTAAGCTATCTTCGTCCTGTCAGACAGGAACTTACATGACATGAGCAGCTCACACTGAGTGATAAATGGTCTGATGTCACCAGGCCTGAGAAGCATCCAGTAGTTGACCTACCTGAGTGCTGACCAATGCCATTAACAAGTCCTGGCATTTAGCGAGGTCGCTTAACCCAGAAGAAAGAGCGGTGAGGTGGTCTTGTTGCTGTGCGAGCTGCTTACTGTGGTGGTGTACCGCCAGCTGGAACAGGTCGGAACTGGCTGTGTCCATCGTTGGCCAGTTTGTTCTATCAGGGTGAATGGTCAAGAACTGCAGGACACAAAAGCACAGCTCGAGCAAACAGCTCTTGCTTTTAACAGGCTTTACTGTGGTGGATAGCAGAGGTTGGTACATGAGTAGGCAGTCCAGAAAAAGCAGCAGTACAAAAACATCAGGGAAACGGCGTGGTCGAAGCAACAGGCTGGAAGTCAGGAACACACAGAAGCAGGCAGGAATACAAATGCAGGTACAGAGCTGGATTGAAGGCACAACAAACTGGTGAGGGACAAACACACCCAGTGAGCATATATAACCCCAGGTGATAATCAGCAAATCAGAAATAGGTGTGTATGGAAAGCACCCAAACAGAGAGAGAGAGCGAGAGAGAGAGGAGAACCAGATAGACCCAAGCAGAAAACCCCAGCAAGAGAATAAACAAACAAAAGAACAAAATAAAACAGAAAACCAAACAAACCCTGACAGCACCAAACAACACAGAAATGCACACAAAAACCCATACAAATACACAGACATATATATATATATATATATATATATATATATATATATATATATATATATACTCAACAAAAATATAAACGCAACACTTTTGGTTTTGCTCCCATTTTGTATGAGATGAACTCAAAGATCTAAAACCTTTTCCACATACACAATATCACCATTTCCCTCAAATATTGTTCACAAACCAGTCTAAATCTGTGATAGTGAGCACTTCTCCTTTGCTGAGATAATCCATCCCACCTCACAGGTGTGCCATACCAAGATGTTGATTAGACACCATGATTAGTGCACAGGTGTGCCTTAGACTGCCCACAATAAAAGGCCAAGGTGCAGTTTTGTTTTATTGGGGGGGGGGGGGATACCAGTCAGTATCTGGTGTGACCACCATATGCCTCATGGAGTGCAACACATCTCCTTTGCATCATCCGTGAAGAGAACACCTCTCCAACGTGCCAAATGCCAGCGAATGTGAGCATTTGCCCACTCAAGTCGGTTACTACGATGAACTGGAGTCAGGTCGAGACCCCGATGAGGACAACGAGCATGCAGATGAGCTTCCCTGAGGTGGTTTCTGACAGTTTGTGCAGAAATTCTTTGGTTATGCAAACCGATTGTTTCAGCAGCTGTCCGAGTGGCTGGTCTCAGACGATCTCGGAGGTGAACATGCTGGATGTGGAGGTCCTGGGCTGGTGTGGTTACACGTGGTCTGCGGTTGTGAGGCTGGTTGGATGTACTGCCAAATTCTCTGAAACGCCTTTGGAGATGGCTTATGGTAGAGAAATGATCATTCAATACACGAGCAACAGCTCTGGTTGACATTCCTGCTGTCAGCATGCCAATTGCACGCTCCCTCAAATCTTGCGACATCTGTGGCATTGTGCTGTGTGATAAAACTGCATCTTTCAGAGTGGCCTTTTATTGTGGGCAGTCTAAGGCACACCTGTGCACTAATCATGGTGTCTAATCAGCATCTTGATATGGCACACCTGTGAGGTGGGATGGATTATCTCAGCAAAGAAGTGCTCACTATCGCAGATTTAGACTGGTTTGTGAACAATATTTGAGGGAAATGGTGATATTGTGTATGTGGAAAAAGTTTTAGATCTTTGAGTTCATGTCATACAAAATGGGAGCAAAACCAAAAGTGTTGCATTTATATTTTTGTTGAGTGTATATATATACAAATACACACAGACACATACACACATGTGATACACAGATGGATCTGTGACTGCTGATTGGTCTGTCAGGTTGTCCATCATGACCCGTGTCGTGGTGGGGCTGGACACTGGAACAGTCTCTATCGCTTCAAACACCTGGCGACTGGCAACTACTTGGCTGCTGAGGTAACTATGGCAACATCAGTGAATGTGTGATGTTGATTTTTGTGCTGTTGCTGCATGCAGAGTGACATTTGTATGAGTGTTGCACTAAAGACTTTGTTCTTCAGGAGAACCCAGGTTATAAAGGAGACGGAGCTGAGATCTCAACCTCAGTGAGTCCACAACCTCAAACTCTCTGTTCTGTCTGTCAGTGGGCAAGCCACACCGCCTTGCCCTCAAAATGATGCAGGCGTTCACATGGTCAGAGGTGTTTGCTAAAAGTTTGATTTCTGTTTTTTGGTCTTTGTCTCATTGACATACAATATTACACTGGATGGCGGTAACAGTGGTTTACCGTTGTTACACCAGGTGGATGTAACATTGTGGTGTGGTTGGCTGTTATTACATCAGATGGATGTGACAGTGGTTGGCCATTGTTACACTGGGTGGAGGTAATGAAGTTTGGCTATTGTTGCACCGGGCAGTGGTAACAGTGAGTGGCAGTTGTTAAACCAGGTGGATGTAACATGGTGGTTAGCTGTGGTTGGCTGTTGTTACACTGGGTGGAGGTAACAGTACCAATCACAGCCAAACACTGTTACCTCCACCCAGTGTAACAGTGGTTGGCCATTGTTACACATGCAGTTGTAACAAATTTTGGCTATTGTTGCACCGGGCAGCGATAACAGTGGGTGGCAGTTGTTAACTGGATGGAGGTAACCATGGCTGGCAGTTGTAACACGAGGGGAAGATAACAGTGGTTGGCTGTGATTACAGTGGATGGCAGTAACAGTGGTTGGCCGTTGTTACACCAGACGGATGTGACATCGTGGTTGGCTGTTATTACACTGAATGGTGGTAATAGTGATCGGCTGTTGTTACACTGGATGCCGGTAACAGTGGTTGGCTGTTGTTAAACCAGGTGGATGTAACATGGTTCTTAACTATGGTTAGACTGGATGGCGGTAATAGTGGTTGGCTGTTGTTACACCGGATGGTGGTAGCAGTGGTTGGCCATTGTTACAGTGGGTGGAAGTAATGAAGTTTGGCTGTTGTTGCACCGGGCAGTGGTAACAGTGAGTGACAGTTGTTAACTGGATGTAGGTACTGGGCGAACATAACAGTGGTTCGCTGTTGTTAGACTAGGTGGATGTAACATGGTTGGCTGTGGTTAGACTGGATGCCGGTAATAGTGGTTGGCTGTTGTAACACTAGATGGTGGTAACAGTGGTTGGCCGTTGTTATACTGGGTGGCGGTAACAAAGTTTGGCTGTTGTTGCACCGGGCAGTGGTAACAGTGGGTGACAGCTATTAACTGGATGGAGGTACCGAGTGAATGTAACAGTGGTTGGCTGTTGTTAGACCAGGCACCGGTAATAGTGGTTGCCCGTTGTTAAACCAGGCAGCGGTAACGGTGGTTGGCCGTTGTTAGACCAGGCAGCGGTAATGATGATTGGCTGTTGTTAGACCAGGCAGTGGTAACAGTGGTTGGCCGTTGTTAGATGAGGCAGCGGTAACGGTGGTTGGCTGTTGTTAGACTGGGTAGTGGTGATAGTGGTTGGCTGCTGTTAGATTGGACAGCGGTAACCGTGGTTGGCTGTTGTTAGACCAGGCAGCGGTAATAGGAGTTGGCTGTTATTGCACTAGGTGGATGTAAGATGGAGGTTCACTGTTCTTATTCCCAGTTAGAGGTAGGTGCTCTCTGAGCTCTCCTTATAAGGCTGCTTGTTGGTATTCAGTGGGTGACAGCTTTTAACTCTGACCTTTGACCTCTCTGTAGATGGAGAGCCGTCACAGCAACAAGCGTTTATATTCAGAGAGGATCAAGTACAAGCTGGTTTCAGTGCCTCATGGGAATGACATCGCCTCGCTCTTTGAGTTGGACCCGACCACCCTGCAGAAAACCGACTCCTTTGTACCACGGTACTGTACCATAGGGCCTAAGGGTACTGTGTGGATTTAAGAACTTAAGCACAATCTTTAAATGAGTCTGATGGGTGGGGCTTAAAGATCAGGTGACCTGAAACAGCAAACTATGGATTAAAAATTGGCCATTGCTTCTTCGTAAGCAAACATGGTTCTGATAAAAGAACCAGACTAAACTAGATTAGACTAAACTGGACAAATACAAGTAGTTTTATATAACTGTTGGGAAATTGTCAGGAAAGTTCTTGGAGCGCAACACTTTAAACAGGTGACGTCTAGTCTGACATCAGCCTCAAAGTGGTTCTCAAACTGTCAAGCACCTCAGGAAAATGAGGCAGTTCTTAGTCCAGGCTGTGTTCAGCAGGGAAGCAGAGCTGCTAAACTGGACTGAGGATACCCTCTCCTTCCCATCCTCTGTCTTCCTGTTACTCCTCCTCCCCCTGAGTGAGGAGTTGTACAGTCTGAGTTTTTCAGTCTGTTGGTCCTGCATTTGGGAGGAGCAGTCTGAGTGTTTGTGTCTGTGAGTGAGTCTGTGCGTGTCTGTTTCAAGTGTGCCTGTGTGTGGGTGTGTCTATGCGAGTGTTTGTGTCTGTGTGAGCGAGTCTGTGTGTGTCTGTTTTGTGTGTGTGTGTGTGTGTGTGTGGGTGTGTCTATGCGAGTGTGTGTGTCTGTGTGAGCGAGTCTGTGTGTGTGTGTGTGTGTGTGTGTGTGTGTGTGTGTGTGTGTGTGTGTGTGTGTGTGTGTGTGTGTGTGTGTGTGTGTGTGTGTGTGTGTGTGTGTGTGTGTGTGTGTGTAGGTGTACACTCACCTATTTGGAAACAGGTGAGTGTCATGATTGTGTATAAAAGGAGCGTCCCCAAAAGGCTCAGCCGTTCACAAGCAAAGATTGGACAGGGATCACCACTTTGTGAACAACTGCATGAAAAAACAGTCCAACAGCTTAAGATCAATATTTCTCAATATTCAGTTGCAAGGAATTTAAGGATTCCATCATTTACAGTCCATAATCAGAAGATTCGAAGAATCTGGCAAACTTTCAACATCTAAGTGACAAGGCCGAAAACCAACACTAAATGCCCGTGACCTTCAATCCCTCATGCGGCACTGCATTAAAACACAATATTATTGTGTAAAGGATCTTACTGCGTGGGCTCAGGAACACTTCAGAAAACCATTGTCAGTTAACACAGTTCGTCACTACATCTACAAGTCCTACTTAAAACTCTACCATATGAGGTCTGTCCATAAAGTATAGGTCCTTTTTATTTTTTTCAAAAACTATATGGATTTCATTCATATGTTTTTACGTCAGACATGCTTGAACCCTCGTGCGCATGCGTGAGTTTTTCCATGCCTGTCGGTGACATCATTCGCCTGTGAGCACTCCTTGTGGGAGGAGTCGTCCAGCCCCTCGTCGGAATTCCTTTGTCTGATGAGAGATTTTGAGGTGACACTGTCGCTTTAAGGACTTCCCACAGTGCGAGACGTCGTGCAGCGCTCTCAGGCGGCGTCATCAGCCTGTTTCAAGCTGAAAACCTCCACATTTCAGGCTCTATTGATCCAGGACATCGTGAGAGAACAGAGAAGTTTCAGAAGAAGTCGGTTTCAGCATTTTATCCGGATATTCCACTGTTAAAGGAGATTTTTTTAATGAAAGACGTGCGGACGGGTCCACGCGTCGGGACGCAGCCGCCGCGACGCTCCGCCACAGGAAAAACACCTCCGTTGGAAGCCTTAAGGACAAGTTGGAACATGTCCAGCTGTTAAACAATTTCTCATATACTCACTCCACTGAAAGCCATCAAAAGCCGCCTGGATTTTACAAATGGTTATCAACACGGAGGTGTTTTTCCTGTGCCGCCGCTCCGCGCCGGCTGCGTCCCGACGCGCGGACTCGTCCGCACGTCTTTCATTAAAAAAATCTCCTTTAACAGTGGAATATCCGGATAAAATGCTGAAAACAACTTCTTCTGAAACTTCTCTGTTCTCTCACGACGTCCTGGATCAATAGAGCCTGAAATGTGGAGGTTTTCAGCTTGAAACAGGCTGATGACACCGCCTGAGAGCGCAGCGCAACGTCTCGCACCGTGGGAAGTCCTTAAAGCGACAGTGTCACCTCAAAATCTCTCATCAGCCGTTAAAACTTTCACTGAAAACCAGCTTAATTTTTCGAACCGTGTCCACTTCGATGTGTCTCACAGGTTTAGAAAAAACTTTGATCAAACAAAGCGCCAGTGTCTCAGCAACTTCTCAGACAAAGGAATTCCGACAAGGGGCTGGACGACTCCTCCCACAAGGAGTGCTCACAGGCGAATGACGTCACCGACAGGCGTGGAAAAACTCACGCATGCGCACGAGGGTTCAAGCATGTCTGACGTAAAAACATATGAATGAAATCCATATAGTTTTTGAAAAAAATAAAAAGGACCTATACTTTATTGACAGCCCTCGTACAAAGCGAAAGCCATACATCAACAACATCCAGAAACGCCGCCGCCTTCTCTGGGCCTGAGCTCATTTGAAATGCACAGATGCAGTGTGGAAAAGAGTGCTGTTGTCTGACGAGTCCACATTTCAAATTGTTTTTGGAAATCATGGATGTCGTGTCCTCCGGACCAAAGAGGAAAAAGGCAATCCAGATTGTTACCAGCTCAAAGTTCAAAAGCCAGCATCTGTGATGGTATGGGGGGTGTTAGTGCCCATGGCATGGCCAACTTACACATCTGTGATGGAGCCATCAATGCTGAAAGGTACATCCAGGTTTTGGAGCAACACATGCTGCCATCCAAGCAACGTCTTTTTCAGGGACATCCCTGCTTATTTCAGCAAGACAATACCAAGCCACATTCTGCACGTGTTACAACAGCGTGGCTTTGTAGTAAGAGAGTGCAGGTACTAGACTGGCCTGTCTGCAGTCCAGACCTGTCGCCCATTGAAAATGTGTGGCACATTATGAAGCGCAAAATATGACGGAGACCCCGGACTGTTGAACAACTGCCATCCCGGTTCACGGCAGCATCGCAGTTCCATCTCGTCCCACAGTTCTTCGGTGGCCAGCAACCCAGCAGCCCAGGCACGCAAGAGCACCGCGGCAGCGTCGGAGGTCCAGCTAGGCCTCGCGGCAGCGTCACGGATCCATTCTGGCCCGCAGTTCCTCAGAGGCCAAAAACCAAGCCCCGCAGCGGAGCCAGATTCCCAGCCCAGCCCTTGTCGCCGTCGGAAACCCAGTTCAGTCCACAGCAGCACCGGAGTTCACCAAACAGGCCCACGAGCACCGAGAAGCACGGAACCATCAGCACGGAGCCACCGGCATGGATTCACCGAGGCCTCGAGCCGCCAGCGCGGGACCACCTGGCTATGGGTCAGAAGACGGCACTGACGGCGGAGGAGGGTGATGACATCAAGAAGTCTCTGTCTGGACTTTTTGTCTGAGGAGATTTCTGTTGTAAAAATGCAGCAGAAATCCATCATGGACCTGGTGGAGGAGGTAAAGGCTCTCCGGATCCAGAATGCCGAGAAGGACCGGTGTTTGGTGCACCTGGAGAACCGTGTTGCTGAGTTAGAACAATACACCACGATGAATGACGTCATTATCACCGGGCTCAGTATCAAACCCCAGTCATACGCACGGGTGGTGACCGACGACAGCGGGGGGGAGCCCAGTGAGCAAGATGTCAGCTCTGTGGAACAACAGGTGGCTGACTTCCTACAGTCCAAAGGAATTGAAATGGATTTCAATAATACTGAAGCGTGCCACCCTCTGCCCCGGAGAGATGACAGCGATAAACGAGCTGTTATCATGAAGTTCACAGAAAACATAAAATCGCACTGTTAAAACAAGGAAGAAAACTGAAAGGATCGAACGTATTCATCAATGAACATCTGACCAAACAAAACGCAGACATTGCCAGGAAAGCTCGCCTCTTAAAAAAACAGGGAAAAATTCAGCATACATGGACATCAAACTGTAAAATATTCATCAAATTGAATGGGACGTCAGAGCAAGCCAAAGTTATGGTAATGAGGAACATGGAGGAACTGGACAAATATGGATAATGAGGTATGATGACTCAAACATAACGCAGCACCATGACGCAGACTGGAAGAACTTATTCATCTACATCTGGAGACAAGAGGGATAGAATTCAAACAATTGTTGATAATGAAAAACTGGAATTGACAACATTTAAATACATGGATCATAATTTACTGGACGTGGAACATGATATAGATCCGGACAATAATTTTTTCTCAAACATCAATGACAGCTGTTGCTATTACACAGATGAACAGTTCAATCAGACCATTAAAACATATAATAAATTATCAATAATTCATTTCAACAGCAGAAATCTGTATGCAAACTTTAATAACATCAAGGAATATTTAAGTCAATTTAAAAAAACGTTCAATATAACTGCTATATCAGAAATGTGGATCAACGCAGATAAAGGAATGGATTTTGAACTGGATGAATATGAATTTAACTGTGTAAACAGAAAGAATAAGAGTGGAGGAGGAGTGGCTGTGTATGTGAATAAGAACATGGATTATAAAGTAGTAGAAAATATGACAGCTGTGATTGATAACTTATTAGAATGTATAACTATTGAAATATGTGAAGGAAAAAATAAAAATGTAATAGTCAGCTGTATATATAGAGCACCAGGGTCAAGTATTGAAGCATTCACTGACTGGATGGGAGAAATGTTCTCAAAAACCAATCAAAAAGTTGTCTTCATTTGTGGTGACTTAAATATTGATCTGCTTAATCCAAACAGGCATAAAATAACAGATGAATTTATCAATACAATGTACAGCATGAGTTTATATCCAAAATTCACTAGGCCAAGTAGAATTACATCCCATTGTGCCACCTTAATCGATAATATATTCACCAGTGATATTGAAAACAATACAGTGAGTGGATTACTAATCAATGACATCAGTGACCACTTACCAGTTTTCATTGTTTATAACAGAAACCACTGGAGGAATCAGCCAGAGGAAAAACTAAAATACAGGCGAGAGCGAACAGAGGTAAAGATGAATACACTGAAGTATGAATTACAGGTGCAAAACTGGGAAGAGGTATACAGTGAAGGTGATGTTGATAGAGCATATGGAGCTTTTTTAAAAATATTTACATCAGTATATGAAAAAATTGTCCAGTAAAACAATACGGTAGAAAACAAAAATTCAAAGATCGGTCATGGTTGATGAAAGGATTACAAAATGCATGTAAAAAGAAAAATACTCTATATAAAGAATTCATAAAACTAAGGACTAAGGAAGCAGAAAATAGATATAAGAAATATAAAAATAAGTTAACTAATATTATAAGGGTATGTACACTCAACAAAAATATAAACGCAACACTTTTGGTTTTGCTCCCATTTTGTATGAGATGAACTCAAAGATCTAAAACTTTTTCCACATACACAATATCACCATTTCCCTCAAATATTGTTCACAAACCAGTCTAAATCTGTGACAGTGAGCACTTCTCCTTTGCTGAGATAATCCATCCCACCTCACAGGTGTGCCATATCAAGATGCTGATTAGACACCATGATTAGTGCACAGGTGTGCCTTAGACTGCCCACAATAAAAGGCCACTCTGAAAGGTGCAGTTTTGTTTTATTGGGGGGGATAACAGTCAGTATCTGGTGTGACCACCATTTGCCTCATGCAGTGCAACACATCTCCTTCGCATAGAGTTGATCAGGTTGTCAATTGTGGCCTGTGGAATGTTGGTCCACTCCTCTTCAATGGCTGTGCGAAGTTGCTGGATATTGGCAGGAACTGGTACACGCTGTCGTATACGCCAGTCCAGAGCATCCCAAACATGCTCAATGGGTGACATGTCCGGTGAGTATGCCAGCCATGCAAGAACTGGGATATTTTCAGCTTCCAAGAATTGTGTACAGATCCTTGCAACATGGGGCCGTGCATTATCCTGCTGCAACATGAGGTGATGTTCTTGGATGTATGGCACAACAATGGGCCTCAGGATCTTGTCACGGTATCTCTGTGCATTCAAAATGCCATCAATAAAATGCACCTGTGTTCTTCGTCCATAACAGACGCCTGCCCATTACATAACCCCACTGCCACCATGGGCCACTCGATCCACAACATTGACATCAGAAAACCGCTCACCCACACGACGCCACACACGCTGTCTGCCATCTGCCCTGGACAGTGTGAACCGGGATTCATCCGTGAAGAGAACACCTCTCCAACGTGCCAAACACCAGCGAATGTGAGCATTTGCCCACTCAAGTCGGTTACGACGATGAACTGGAGTCAGGTCGAGACCCCAATGAGGACGACGAGCATGCAGATGAGCTTCCCTGAGACGGTTTCTGACAGTTTGTGCAGAAATTCTTTGGTTATGCAAACCGATTGTTTCAGCAGCTGTCCGAGTGGCTGGTCTCAGACTATCTCGGAGGTGAACATGCTGGATGTGGAGGTCCTGGGCTGGTGTGGTTACACGTGGTCTGCGGTTGTGAGGCTGGTTGGATGTACTGCCAAATTCTCTGAAACGCCTTTGGAGACGGCTTATGGTAGAGAAATGAACATTCAATACACGAGCAACAGCTCTGGTTGACATTCCTGCTGCCAGCATGCCAATTGCACGCTCCCTCAAATCTTGCGACATCTGTGGCATTGTGCTGTGTGATAAAACTGCACCTTTCAAAGTGGCCTTTTATTGTGGGCAGTCTAAGGCACACCTGTGCACTAATCATGGTGTCTAATCAGCATCTTGATATGGCACACCTGTGAGGTGGGATGGATTATCTCAGCAAAGGAGAAGTGCTCACTATCACAGATTTAGACGGGTTTGTGAACAATATTTGAGGGAAATGGTGATATTGTGTATGTGGAAAAAGTTTTAGTTTGAGTTCATCTCATACAAAATCGGAGCAAAACCAAAAGTGCTGCGTTTATATTTTTGTTGACTGTAGGAAGGAATACTATAGTAAGATATTATATAATAACAAAATAATATCAAAGGAATATGGGATATATTAAATAGCATTATTAAAAATGGTACAAAACAGCAGAGCTATCCTCAATATTTCATTGATAACAATATCAGAAAGGAGAATATGGATGAGGTGGTTAATGGCTTTAATAATTTTTTTGTAAATGTTGGACCTAACTTGGCAGATTAATTATTCATTGTTATCTGAGGACTGGAATGATAATCTTATAGAGAGGAATCCCTGTTCAATGTTCCCCACAGCAGTGGAAGAAAAAGAAATCATAGATATTCTTAACAACTGCGAATACAAAACATCTACCGATTTAAATGAAATTGACATGATGGTTGTAAAACAGGTCATTGAAGGGATTTCAGAACCATTAACATATATTTGTAATTTGTCATTTCAAACCGGTAGATTTCCCAATGAAATGAAAATAGCCAAAGTTGTACTGCTGTATAAGACTGGGGATAGACACCACTTCACAAATTATAGGCCTGTTTCTTTGCTTCCACAATTTTCGAAAATATTAGAAAAATTATTCAACAATAGATTAGATAAATTCATAAACAATATCATATTTTCAATCATAATCATAAATTACATTCAGTTGGAATATTCATAGACCTTAAAAAAGCTTTCGACACAATCAGTCATGATATATTAATCAATAAAGTTGAACGGTATGGGATCAGGGGATCAGTGTTGCACTGGGTGAGAAGTTATTTGAGTAACAGAAAACAATTTGTGAAGTTGGGGGTATATACATCATCATGCTTGGACATTGCTTGTGGTGTCCCACAGGGGTCAGTATTGGGTCCGAAACTTTTTACTTTATAATGAGGTCTGTCAGAAACGTATTGGACCTTTTTATGTTTTGCAAAAACCATATGGATTTGAATCATGTGTGATTGCATCAGCCAAGCTTGAACCTTCGTGCGCATGCGTGAGGTTTTTCACGCTTGTCGGTTGCGTCATTCGCCTGTGAGCAGGCTTTGTGTGAGCAGTCCACCCCTCTCGTTGGATTTTTATTGCGAATAAATGTCTGAACGATTTGGCTGACACCCCGCTTCAACAACCAGATCATTTCCAACGTGAAGGCTTTGTTGATCCGGGACGTCGTCTGACTTCCACAAAAAAGGCATAAGGCGTGGACATCAGCACTTTTTCGGCACATTCCACTGTTACAGGAGTTTTTGTCATGGAAAGAGGAGCGGAGGAATTCCGCGCGTCACGGCAGAGCTGCATCGCGCAAAGCAACGCCGTGATGAAGCCTCACAGGACATGTTGGGGCATGTCCAGCTCATGCACAATTTCTCAGATAGTCACACGACTAAAAAGCCACCAGCAGCCGTCTGAAATCCATCTCAAAGCCGTCCTGTGAGACCAACACGGAGGTGGTTTTGTCCCGCGCAATGAGCGGCACGGTGGCGCATCCGTCTGCTTCTGATGATCGCCGCTCGGAGTGCGCCACGCTCTCAGACGCTGTGGGTGGTCTTTAAACCGGCTGGAGCACTCCTTAATCAATCAATCAATCAATTTTTTTATATAGCGCCAAATCACAACAAACAGTTGCCCCATGGCGCTTTATATTGTAAGGCAAGGCCATACAATAATTATGTAAAACCCCAACGGTCAAAACGACCCCCTGTGAGCAAGCACTTGGCTACAGTGGGAAGGAAAAACTCCCTTTTAACAGGAAGAAACCTCCAGCAGAACCAGGCTCAGGGAGGGGCAGTCTTCTGCTGGGACTGGTTGGGGCTGAGGGAGAGAACCAGGAAAAAGACATACTGTGGAGGGGAGCAGAGATCGATCACTAATGATTAAATGCAGAGTGGTGCATACAGAGCAAAAAGAGAAAGAAACAATGCATCATGGGAACCCCCCAGCAGTCTACGTCTATAGCAGCATAACTAAGGGATGGTTCAGGGTCACCTGATCCAGCCCTAACTATAAGCTTTAGCAAAAAGGAAAGTTTTAAGCCTAATCTTAAAAGTAGAGAGGGTGTCTGTCTCCCTGATCTGAATTGGGAGCTGGTTCTACAGGAGAGGAGCCTGAAAGCTGAAGGCTCTGCCTCCCATTCTACTCTTACAAACCCTAGGAACTACAAGTAAGCCTGCAGTCTGAGAGCGAAGCGCTCTATTGGGGTGATATGGTACTACGAGGTCCCTAAGATAAGATGGGACCTGATTATTCAAAACCTTATAAGTAAGAAGAAGAATTTTAAATTCTATTCTAGAATTAACAGGAAGCCAATGAAGAGAGGCCAATATGGGTGAGATATGCTCTCTCCTTCTAGGCCCCGCCAGTACTCTAGCTGCAGCATTTTGAATTAACTGAAGGCTTTTTAGGGAACTTTTAGGACAACCTGATAATAATGAATTACAATAGTCCAGCCTAGAGGAAATAAATGCATGAATTAGTTTTTCAGCATCACTCTGAGACAAGACCTTTCTGATTTTAGAGATATTGCGTAAATGCAAAAAAGCAGTCCTACATATTTGTTTAATATGCGCTTTGAATGACATATCCTGATCAAAAATGACTCCAAGATTTCTCACAGTATTACTAGAGGTCAGGGTAATGCCATCCAGAGTAAGGATCTGGTTAGACACCATGTTTCTAAGATTTGTGGGGCCAAGTACAATAACTTCAGTTTTATCTGAGTTTAAAAGCAGGAAATTAGAGGTCATCCATGTCTTTATGTCTGTAAGACAATCCTGCAGTTTAGCTAATTGGTGTGTGTCCTCTGGCTTCATGGATAGATAAAGCTGGGTATCATCTGCGTAACAATGAAAATTTAAGCAATACCGTCTAATAATACTGCCTAAGGGAAGCATGTATAAAGTGAATAAAATTGGTCCTAGCACAGAACCTTGTGGAACTCCATAATTAACTTTAGTCTGTGAAGAAGATTCCCCATTTACATGAACAAATTGTAATCTATTAGATAAATATGATTCAAACCACCGCAGTGCAGTGCCTTTAATACCTATGGCATGCTCTAATCTCTGTAATAAAATTTTATGGTCAACAGTATCAAAAGCAGCACTGAGGTCTAACAGAACAAGCACAGAGATGAGTCCACTGTCCGAGGCCATAAGAAGATCATTTGTAACCTTCACTAATGCTGTTTCTGTGCTATGATGAATTCTAAAACCTGACTGAAACTCTTCAAATAGACCATTCCTCTGCAGATGATCAGTTAGCTGTTTTACAACTACCCTTTCAAGAATTTTTGAGAGAAAAGGAAGGTTGGAGATTGGCCTATAATTAGCTAAGATAGCTGGGTCAAGTGATGGCTTTTTAAGTAATGGTTTAATTACTGCCACCTTAAAAGCCTGTGGTACATAGCCAACTAACAAAGATAGATTGATCATATTTAAGATCAAAGCATTAAATAATGGTAGGGCTTCCTTGAGCAGCCTGGTAGGAATGGGGTCTAATAAACATGTTGATGGTTTGGATGAAGTAACTAATGAAAATAACTCAGACAGAACAATCGGAGAGAAAGAGTCTAACCAAATACCGGCATCACTGAAAGCAGCCAAAGATAACGATACGTCCTTGGGATGGTTATGAGTAATTTTTCTCTAATAGTTAAAATTTTGTTAGCAAAGAAAGTCATGAAGTCATTACTAGTTAAAGTTAATGGAATACTCAGCTCAATAGAGCTCTGACTCTTTGTCAGCCTGGCTACAGTGCTGAAAAGAAACCTGGGGTTGTTCTTATTTTCTTCAATTAGTGATGAGTAGAAAGATGTCCTAGCTTTACGGAGGGCTTTTTTATAGAGCAACAGACTCTTTTTCCAGGCTAAGTGAAGATCTTCTAAATTAGTGAGACGCCATTTCCTCTCCAACTTACGGGTTATCTGCTTTAAGCTACGAGTTTGTGAGTTATACCACTGAGTCAGGCACTTCTGATTTAAAGCTCTCTTTTTCAGAGGAGCTACAGCATCCAAAGTTGCCTTCAATGAGGATGTAAAACTATTGACGAGATACTCTATCTCACTTACAGAGTTTAGGTAGCTACTCTGCACTGTGTTGGTATATGGCATTAGAGAACATGAAGGAATCATATCCTTAAACCTAGTTACAGCGCTTTCTGAAAGACTTCTAGTGTAATGAAACTTATTCCCCACTGCTGGGTAGTCCATCAGAGTAAATGTAAATGTTATTAAGAAATGATCAGACAGAAGGGAGTTTTCAGGGAATACTGTTAAGTCTTCTATTTCCATACCATAAATCATAACTAGATCTAAGATATGATTAAAGTGGTGGGTGGACTCATTTACATTTTGAGCAAAGCCAATAGAGTCTAATAATAGATTAAATGCAGTATTGAGGCTGTCATTCTCAGCATCTGTGTGGATGTTAAAATCGCCCACTATAATTATCTTATCTGAGCTAAGCACTAAGTCAGACAAAAGGTCTGAAAATTCACAGAGAAACTCACAGTAACGACCAGGTGGACGATAGATAATAACAAATAAAACTGGTTTTTGGGACTTCCAATTTGGATGGACAAGACTAAGAGTCAAGCTTTCAAATGAATTAAAGCTCTGTCTGGGTTTTTGATTAATTAATAAGCTGGAATGGAAGATTGCTGCTAATCCTCCGCCCCGGCCCGTGCTACGAGCATTCTGACAGTTAGTGTGACTCGGGGGTGTTGACTCATTTAAACTAACATATTCATCCTGCTGTAACCAGGTTTCTGTAAGGCAGAATAAATCAATATGTTGATCAATTATTATATCATTTACCAACAGGGACTTAGAAGAGAGAGACCTAATGTTTAATAGACCACATTTAACTGTTTTAGTCTGTGGTGCAGTTGAAGGTGCTATATTATTTTTTCTTTTTGAATTTTTATGCTTAAATAGATTTTTGCTGGTTATTGGTAGTCTGGGAGCAGGCACCGTCTCTACGGGGATGGGGTAATGAGGGGATGGCAGGGGGAGAGAAGCTGCAGAGAGGTGTGTAAGACTACAACTCTGCTTCCTGGTCCCAACCCTGGATAGTCACGGTTTGGAGGATTTAAGAAAATTGGCCAGATTTCTAGAAATGAGAGCTGCTCCATCCAAAGTGGGATGGATGCCGTCTCTCCTAACAAGACCAGGTTTTCCCCAGAAGTTTTGCCAATTATCTATGAAGTCCACCTCATTTTTTGGACACCACTCAGACAGCCAGCAATTCAAGGAGAACATGCGGCTAAACATGTCACTCCCGGTCTGATTGGGGAGGGGCCCAGAGAAAACTACAGAGTCCGACATTGTTTTTGCAAAGTTACACACCGATTTAATGTTAATTTTAGTGACCTCCGATTGGCGTAACCGGGTGTCATTACTGCCGACGTGAATTACAATCTTACCAAATTTACGCTTAGCCTTAGCCAGCAGTTTCAAATTTCCTTCAATGTCGCCTGCTCTGGCCCCCGGAAGACAATTGACTATGGTTGCTGGTGTCGCTAACTTCACATTTCTCAAAACAGAGTCGCCAATAACCAGAGTTTGATCCTCGGCGGGTGTGTTGTCGAGTGGGGAAAAACGGTTAGAGATGTGAACGGGTTGGCGGTGTACACAGGGCTTCTGTTTAGGGCTACGCTTCCTCCTCACAGTCACCCAGTCGGCCTGCTTTCCCGGCTGCTCGGGATCTGCCAGGGGGTAACTAACGGCGGCTAAGCTACCTTGGTCCGCACCGACTACAGGGGCCTGGCTAGCTGTAGAATTTTCCACAGTGCGGAGCCGAGTCTCCATTTCGCCCAGCCTGGCCTCCAAAGCTACGAATAAGCTACATTTATTACAAGTACCGTTACTGCTAAAGGAGGGCGAGGAATAACTAAACATTTCACACCCAGAGCAGAAAAGTGCGGGAGAGACAGGAGAAGCCGCCATGCTAAATCGGCTAAGAGCTAGTAGCTACGCTAAGCTAGCGGATTCCTAAAAACACGCAAAGTGAATAATGTGTAAATAATTTAGAGGTGATTCAGCAGAAGGAGTGCTTTAGTTAAGGCACGTAAAGATTACACTGGGAAACAAATCGTAATCTAGATAACTAGATCAATCTAACTGCGCAGATTAAACAGCTAACAGATACAGAAAAACACCGCTGTGCTCCGGAACAGGAAGTGATACAATACCGCAGTGAGAGCCAACCACCAGTAGAGGCAAGCAAGAGTTTGAGGTCCGCGCGTCGGGACGCAGCCAGCGCGGTGCGGCGGCACAGGAAAAACACCTCCGTGTTGATAACCATTTGTAAAATCCAGGTGGCTTTTGATGGCTTTCAGTGGAGTGAGTATATGAGAAATTGTTTAACAGTTGGGCATGTTCCAACTTGTCCTTAAGGCTTCCAACAGAGGTGTTTTTCCTGTGGCGGAGCGTCGCAGCGGCTGCGAGCTGACGCTGCAATCCGTCCGCACGTCTTGCATTAAAAAAATCTTTAACAGTGGAATATCCGGATAAAATGCTGAAACCGACTTCTTCTGAAACTTCTCTCTTCTCTCACGACATCCTGGATCAATAGAGCCTGAAATGTGGAGGTTTTCAGCTTGAAACAGGCTGACGACGGCGCCTGAGAGCGCTGCGCGACGTCTCGCTCCGTGGGAAGTCCTTAAAGCGACAGTATCACCTCAAAATCTCTCATCAGCTGTTAAAATTTTCACCGAAAACCAGCTTAATTTTTCGAACCGTGTCCACTTCGATGTGTCTCACAGGTTTAGAAAAAATTTTGATCAAACAAAGCACCAGTCTCTCAGCAACTTCTCAGACAAAGGAATTCTGACGAGGGGCTGGACGACTCCTCCCACAAGGAGTGCTCACAGGCGAATGACGTCACCGACAGGCGTGGAAAAACTCACGCATGCGCACGAGGATTCAAGCATGTCTGACGTAAAAACATATGAATGAAATCCATATAGTTTTTGAAAAAAATAAAAAGGACCTATACTTTATTGACAGCCCTCGTATATGTTATTTGGCAACTGTAATAAAGACATACAAGTACAGTTACAAGTACAGGGGGTGGATATTGAAAGAATATATGAAACTAAGTTTCTTGGGGTGATAATTGATGATAAAATAAACTGGAAGTCTCATATAAAACATATACAGAGCAAATTGTCAAGAAACATTTCAGTTCTGAACAAAGTTAAATACATTCTGAACCACAACTCACTCCGCATTCTCTGTTGCTCACTGATCTTACCATATTTACACTATTGTGCAGGTCTGGGGTAATAATTCTAAATGTACAACACAACCATTATTCATACTGCAGAAAAGAGCTATAAGATTAATTCATAATACTGGTTATAGAGACCACACAAATTCACTATTCTTAAAATCAAAAATTTTAAAATTTACTGATCTGGTTCATTTTCAGTCAGTCTAAATCATGTATAAAGCAATAAACAATGTACTTCCTGGAAATATTAAAAACATGTTCTTTAATAGAGTAGGGGATTATAATCTGAGGGGGGAGTTTAATTTAAAACATCAGTGGGCACGTACAACATTAAAAGGTTTTTGTATTTCTGTTTGTGGAGTGAGGATGTGAAACAAACTGAGGGTGGAGCTCAAGCAATGTCCAAGCAGGAATCAGTTTAAGCAGTGGTATAGGTACATGTTTTTTTCTAGGTATAAGGAGGAGGAAGGGTGTTGAGGGTTGGTATGTGTGTATGTAGGTATGTGTATATATGTATGTATGTATGTATCTACACTAGAGACGTTTATGATGACGGGACTTGAGTTTGTGTTGTGTTAAATGTGTTTGTAGCATGGCCCAAGCAGAGGGTCACTCCTTAGAGTCTGGTCTGCTTGAGGTTTCTTCCTCAATACATCAGAGGGAGTTTTTCCTTACCACTGTCGCCTGTGTGCTTGCTCTGGGGGTTGTAATGAGTATATATGTATGTTTGTATGTATATAAGGGGTGGGCGTTCATGAGCTTTGCTTCTGCTCACTCCCTTTTGGTCACACATGTCACTGTGGAATTGTCTTGTGTATCAGTTTTTTGTTACTGTTGAGTTTGTGTGCCAAATAAATTCATTAATTCATTCAACTGAAGTCGTACATCAAGCAAGAATGGGAATTAATTTGACCTACAAAGCTTCAACAATTAGTGTCCTCAGTTCCCAAACGCTTATTGAGTGTTGTTAGAAGGAAAGGTGATGTAACACAGTGGTAAACATACCACTGTCCCAGCTTTTTTGAAATGTGTTCCAGGCATCCATTTCAAAATGAGCAAATATTTGCACAAAAACAATAAAGTTTATCAGTTTGAACATTAAATATCTTGTCTTTGTGGTGTATTCAATTGAATATAGGTTGAAGAGGATTTGCAAATCATTGTATTCTGTTTTTATTTACATTTTACACAACGTCCCAACTTCATTGGAATTGGGGTTGTATGTGTGAGTGAGTGAATGTGTATTTGTGTATGTCTGTCGGTGTGTGTATATGTGAGTTGTGTGTGTGTGTGTGTCTCTGCGTGTGTGTGTGAGTTTTGAGTGTGTGCGTGTGTGTCTGTGTGTGTAAGTGTATGTGTGTCTTTGTATTTGTCTGTGTTGTGTGATTGTCTGTGTGTGTGTGTGTGTGTGTGTGTGTTAATGTGTGTGTGTGTGTCCGTTTCTGTGCTGATCTCAGACACCATTTGTTTTTGTACCTGCAGGAACTCATACGTGCGACTGCGACACTTGTGCACGAACACGTGGATCCAGAGTACCAACGTTCCCATCGACGTGGACGAAGAGCGACCAATCCGGCTCATGGTCAGTCCTCCTGTCAAAGCAGACTGACCTCTGGTCACCTTTATTGCGACAGGGTTTGTTTTTGCAGTGCTCTGTCCATGGACGATGGGTTGTTGGTTTGAGTCCTGGCTATGCCTGTCATTTGGACAGAGATGATGATTTTCAGATGCATGTTTGTGAAATCACTTTTTCTTGTCTTTCCTTCTCTTGTCTGACATCACCATTGCATGGGGTTGACTTTGAAGTTGGGGACGTGTCCCACCAAAGAAGACAAAGAAGCTTTTGCTATCGTCTCGGTTCCTGTGATGGAGATCAGGGATCTGGATTTCGCCAATGACGCCAGTGCCATGCTGAGCACGGTGGTGGAACAGTTCAATCAGGGTTTCATCAGCCAGAATGACCGCAGGTACTAAACCCAATGGCTCACAACACACCGCCGCCATCGTCTCACTGACACCGGCGACCACACACAATGCCATTCATTTAGTGCCAATAATTCATTAATTATTTTTATTTGTTTTTGTTTTTCAGCATTGACTTTTGTTTGATAAACATTTTTTCATAAATTCTGAAACATTTGCTGATGTTTACAGATAAAACAAAAACACAACACAGAACCCAGAGGTGAAGGTTTGAGTCCTGATGTTAATCCGTCAGATCTCAGCCCAACCCTGACACATCTCCATCCCTCCGTAAAGTCGTAAACACTCCGGCGGTGTTACATGTCATTTGTTACACCTCACACACCTCCAGCCAAAGAGAGGCATCCCAGACGTGTCTCAGCCCTCCAGAGAATTGACCTGGGGCCTGTTTTTTTTAACAGCTGAAAAAAAAGACCAAAAAAGAAAAAAAAGATTTCCAGTCATTCTGACATCATATGGAAACATTAAACAGTTGAAAACCTTTTTACTGGACTTTCTATGACTGGGGAAGAACTGTTTTATCTCAGCAGAACAGGTGCACCTTAAGAGAAAACCCTGTGACCTGATGTCTTCTTTTTCACCTTAGAGAGATACAGTATCCTGCTTCCTGAGAACACAGAGCTCGGGTCGGTACGTAAGGTTTCATTAGGTCGGCCACTTGGAGAGCTGCTCGGATTTTGTATATTACTAACAAAACCTTAAAATCTGACCTCCGATTGGACAGGAGGTTGGGATTGAGGTGATATTATCAAAGTTTCTGCTCCTTGTCAGAACTCAGGCCACTCCTGAGCTACATCTGTAACATGTTACATTCTGATTTTGCTCCGTAAAAACATCAGCAGAATACATTATTTCACAGAAATGTGAGGCAGCTGCATGCCTCCATGCTCCGCCTCCATGCTCTCCCTCCGTTGAATCGGTCAGAATCATCTCCTGCTGTGAATGTGCGTGTTGATGTTCAGGTTTGCCATCAAGCTGCTGGAGGACGTGGTTTTCTTCGTGGCTGATGTTCTGAACAGCGGGCAGCCGGTGCTGGATGTCGTCATGACCAAACCCAACCGTGAGCGTCAGAAGTTGATGAGAGAACAGAACATCCTCAAACAGGTCCGGTCCAAACACCAGTGTTGAACCAGAGACAACCAGAGAAGTGGTGACTGACAGTTACTCTGTTTCAGATCTTTGGCATACTCAAAGCACCCTTTAAGGATCGTGGTGGGGGGGAGGGGCCTCTGCTGCGTCTGGAGGAGCTGTCTGACCAGAAGAACGGTCCTTACCAGTACATGTTCCGCCTCTGCTACCGAGTCCTCCGACATTCCCAGGATGACTACCGCAAAAACCAGGTGGGGCTTGATGAAGATGTTCTGGTGTGGATGGTCAAAAACGTTTTTTAAGTGAAAACAATTTTCACATGATTTTAAGGAGATTAAAATATCCAACACAAAATAATGATTGCATAAGTATTTGCTCCCAATGATCACTTTTACAGCCAGATGTCTTTAGACAGTCAGTGGATGCATGAAGCTGAATGACTGTGCAGAAAGATGAGGGAAGTCACCAAGTCAACCATGACAGCAGCAGTTACAAGCTTTGGAAGTTGTGATTGGAGAAACATTTGTCTGTTGCTTCACCAATCGCAGCCTTGTGATGAAACAGAACCCCGAATGATTTTGTATGGGTAAGCGACACTCAGTCGATTAAAATCTATGCGGATAATAATGTTTCTGATCAAAAGAATGAACACATTGTTGATATATAGTACTTGTTTTGTTGTTAGAATAAATTTTTCATTTATATAGCGCCAAATCACAACAAAGTTGCCTCAAGGTGCTTCACACAATTAAGGTCTAACCTTACCAACCCCCAGAGCAAGAACACAGGCGACAGTGGTAAGGGCCCCTTCACACATGGCACCAAGCCGTAGGAATCAAGGCGAATCACAGCGAAACAGCCCGAATGAGCGAACCACAAAAACATTGAGCCAACGTCAGGAGGGACACATGGTCAGGCAGGCGTGAACGATCCCACTGTGATGCACACAGTGCGAGCAGCTGGAAGGTGTTGCACCACATCGTACTGCTGCTGTGGAGAAAAAATGAGAACCACACAACATATGAAACACCACAATTTCCAATATTTAATCCCTCTGAGCAGACAAGACAAATATGATCCCTTTGAGCCTCTGTACATGACCCATGGTCACAGACATACAGTCATGAAATGACATGAATGAAGCAGTGCGCTCTTATGTCCATCCAGGTATAGAAATAAAAACTACAATAACTACATACACAATTGCTTAACACAAAACTAAAATAATTAATCACATAACACAGAAACAAAGAGTGACACTTTGGTCTTTGCGCTGAATGAACAGGGGACGTGTCTGCCAGTGGGAGCAGCTGTTGAGATCTCTGGACCTGGAAGTCACAGCTGTAGAACACGTACCGTGTTTTGAAGGACATGACTTTAGAACTGTCCATCCATCAGCATTTCATGCAATTGTGCTCCCCCCCCCCCCCCCCCCCCCCCCCGCATGCCACATGTGTTGGGGGTAAGCTGGGGGGGGGGGGGGGGGTAACACACGCGATACACACGCATGCCATGTGTTGGGGGGAGCTGACACTCTGGCATGCCACTTGTGTTGCTTGGCAACGCCACAGTCATGGGGGCACATAGACAAATTTCACAACCAGCTCGAAAGTGGTCGCCTGCTCATTATTTTCGTCCTGACTGCACAAATGGAACCACATTTCCTAAGTGCTCCGCGAGTGGTATTGGATGTTCGTTTGTGGTACCTGGAATTGCCAACACCTGCCGAGAGAGGGACTGAACGGGTGCTTACAGGGCACTCTGTCTTTTGGCCGCTGATGTGCGAGAATGGTTACGGCAACAGGTGTACGAGGTGTTAGAGGTGGCTCCAGTTGTTCACGAATGGCATGTAGTTCCTCCTTCGTGCGCGAGTCAGCTTCATTCATGCTATGAGTGAAGGAGTCCTAAGGAAAAACTCCCTCTGATGATTTGAGGAAGAAACCTCAAGCAGACCAGACTCAAAGGGGTGACCCTCTACTTAGGCCATTCTAACAGTTACAAGATTTTTACAGATTTTACAAAGCTGAAGAAACAGAAAACACAAAAACGATAACATCAAAGAGAAAGTCCATTATTGAGATCACCACACATTGGAGGGACGTTGTCCAGTTCCCTGGGGTGCAGGGCCAACGTCCATCACTGGGCCCGTCCGACTGGTAGAATATATTCCAAAAGCAGAGTGCAGTGTGCTGTGTGCAACTGCCAGTGTTGTGCGACATCATTAGTACCTCAGACAGAGAGAAAAAGAGTAGAATCGGGTGGCCTAAGTTATAATTCGTCAACAGTAAATCAACAGTGAAGCAGAGAAAATACTAAGGGGATCACCGGCCGCTAGCCAAAAGCTTCATAACAGACCCAGAATTTAGATAAAATGGAGGCTGAGACCTATTTCATGACTAATAAAATAAATTTAAAAAGGTAGAAAGCATAGTACCAAACTGTATGCTAGCCATACAAAAGGGAAAATAAGTGTGTCTTAAGTCTGGACTTGGAAGTCTCTACAGAATCTGCCTGTTTTATTGATGCAGGGAATTAATTTGTTGTTGTTGTTGTCGAGGGAGCATCACTTTATTATTATTGTTGTTGTTGTCAGAGTAGCACTTTGTTATTGTTGTTGTCGGAGCATCACTTTGTTGTTGTTACCGGAGCAGCACTTTGTTATTGTTGTTGTTCTTGTCGTCAGACCAGCACATTTTTGTTATTGTTGTTGTTCATGTTGTCACAGCAGCACTTTGTTGTTATTGTTGTTGCCAATAGAACACTTTGTTGTTGTTATTGTTGTTGACAGAGCATCACTTTGTAGGTGTTGTTATCGGAGCAGCACTTTGTTGTTATTGTTGTTGTCAGAGTAGCACTGTGTTGTTGTTGTTGTCAGAGCAACACTTTGTTGTTGTTTTTGTTGTTGTTGGAGGAGCACTTAGTTGTTGTTGTTGTCAGAGCAACACTTTGTTGCCATTGTTGTTGTTCTTGTCATAGCAGCACTTTGTTTTATTGTTGTTGTTGTTGAGAGTAGCACTTTATTATTGTTGTTGTCGGAGCAGCACTTTGTTATTGTTGTTGTTCTTGTTGTCAGAGGAGCACTTGGTTGTTGTTGTTGTAGGAGCAGCACTTTGTTGTCGTTGTTGTTTTTGTTGTCAAAGCAGCACTTTGTTGTTGTTGTCAGAGCAGCACTTTGTTGTTATTGTTGTTGTTCTTTTTGTCGGAGCAGCAATTTGTTGTTGTTGTTTTTCTTGCCGTCAGAACTTTGTTGTTGTTATCGTTGTTGTTGTTGTCAGAGCAGCACTTTGTTGTTAATGTTGTTGGTGATGTCAGAGCAGCACTTTGTTGTTATTGCTGTTGTTGTTGTTGTCAGAGAAGCACTTTGTTGTTATTGCTGTTGTTGTCAGAGCAGCACTTTATTATTGTTGTTGCCAATGGAGCACTTTGTTGTTGTTGTTGTCAGAGCAGCACTTTGTTGTTATTGCTGTTGTTGTCAGAGCAGCACTTTGTTGTTGTTGTTGTTCTTTTTGTCGGAGCAGCAATTTGTTGTTGTTTTTTTCTTGTCAGAACTTTGTTGTTGTTATCCTTGTTGTTGTCGCTATTGCCAGAGCAGCACTTTGTTGTTAATGTTGTTGGTGATGTCAGAGCAGCACTTGGTCGGTGTTCTCAGAGCAGCACTTGGGTTTTTTTGGGGGGAGCAGCACTTTTTTGTCATGTTCTTGTTGTCAGAGCAGCACTTAGTTGCTGTTGTTGTCAGAGCAGCACTTTGTTGTTATTGCTGTTGTTGTCAGAGCAGCACTTTGTTGTTACTGCTGTTGTTGTTGTTGTCAGAGAAGCACTTTGTTGTTATTGCTGTTGTTGTTGTTGTTGCTGTTGTTGTCAGAGCAGCACTTTATTATTGTTGTTGCCAATGGAGCACTTTGTTGTTGTTGTCAGAGCAGCACTTTGTTGTTATTGCTGTTGTTGTCAGAGAAGCACTTTGTTGTTGTTGTTGTTGTTGTTTTTGTCAGAGCAGCAATTTCTTGTTGTTGTTTTTCTTGTTGTCAGAACTTTGTTGTTATCGTTGTTGTTGTCAGAGCAGCACTTTGTTGTTGTTATTGTTGTTTTTGTCGGAGCAGCAGTTTGTTGTTGTTTTTCTTGTTGTCAGAAGTTTCTAGTTGTTATCGTTGTTGTCAGAGCAGCAATTTGTTGTTGTTTTTCTTGTTGTCAGAACTTTGTTGTTGTTATCGTTGTTGTTGTCAGAGCAGCACTTTGTTGTTGTTTTTGTTGGAGCAGCGATTTGTTGTTGTTTTTCTTGTTGTCAGAACTTTGTTGTTGTTATCGTTGTTGTCAGAGCAGCACTTTGTTGTTGTTCTTTTTGTCGGAGCAGCAATTTGTTGTTGTTGTTTTTCTTGTTGTCAGAACTTTGTTGTTATTGTTGTTGTTGTTGTCAGAGCAGCACTTTGTTGTTAATGTTGTTGGTGATGTCAGAGCAGCACTTGTTATTGTTGTTGGAGCAGCACTTCATTGTTGTTTTTGTCAGAGCATCACTTGGTTGTTGTTGTTGTCAGAGCAGCACTTGGTTGTTGTTCTCAGAGCAGCACTTGGTTTTTTTGGTGGGGAGCAGCACTTTTTTGTCATGTTCTTGTTGTCAGAGCAGCACTTAGTTGTTGTTGTTGTTAGAGCAGCACTTTGTTGTTATTGCTGTTGTTGTCAGAGCAGCACTTTGTTGTTGCTGTTGACAGAGTAGCACATTGTTGTTGTTTTTCTTGTAGTCAGAGCAGCACTTTGTTGTTGTTATTGTTGTTGCCAGAGCAGCACTTTGTTGTTGTTGTTGTCAGAGCATCACTTTGTTGGTGTTATTATCGGAGCAGCACTTTGTTTTTGTTGTCAGAGTAGCAGTGTGTTGTTGTCAGAGCAACACTGTTTTTAATGTTGTTGTTGTCAGAGCAGCACTTTATTGGTGTTGTTGTCAGAGCAGCACCTGGTTGTTGTTTTTGGGGGAGCAGCACTTTTTTGTCATGTTGTTGTTGTCAGAGCAGCACTTTGTTATTGCTGTTGTTGTCGTCAGAGCAGCACTTTGTTGTTGCTGTTGTCAGAGCAGCACGTTGTTTTTCTTGTTGTCAGAGCAGAACTTTGTTGTTGTTGTTGTCAGAGCAGAACTTTGTTGTTGTTGTTGTCAGAGCAGAACTTTGTTGTTGTTGTTGTTGTCAGAGCAGCACTTAGTTGTTGTGGGAGCAGCACTTTGTTGTTGTTTTTGTTGGAGCAGCGATTTGTTGTTGTTTTTCTTGTTGTCAGAACTTTGTTGTTGTTATCGTTGTTGTCAGAGCAGCACTTTGTTGTTGTTCTTTTTGTCAGAGCAGCAATTTGTTGTTGTTGTTTTTCTTGTTGTCAGAACTTTGTTGTTATCGTTGTTCTTGTTGTTAGAGCAGCACTTTGTTGTTATTGCTGTTGTTGTTGTCAGAGCAGCACTTTGTTGTTGTTGCTGTTGTTGTCAGAGCAGCACTTTGTTGTTGTTGCTGTTGTTGTCAGAGCAGCACTTTGTTGTTATTGCTGTTGTTGTTGTCAGAGCAGCACTTTGTTGTTATTGCTGTTGTTGTCAGAGCAGCAATTTGTTGTTGTTTTTCTTGTTGTCAGAACTTTGTTGTTATCGTTGTTGTTGTTTTTCTTGTTGTCAGAACTTTGTTGTTGTTATCGTTGTTGTTGTCAGAGCAGCACTTTGTTGTTGTTTTTGTCAGGGCAGCAATTTGTTGTTTTTCTTGTTGTCAGAACTTTGTTGTTGTTATCGCTGTTGTCAGAGCAGCACTTTGTTGTTGTTGTTCTTTTTGTCGGAGCAGCAATTTGTTGTTGTTTTTCTTGTCAGAACTTTGTTGTTGTTATTGTTGTTTTTGTCGCTATTGCCAGAGCAGCACTTTGTTGTTAATGTTGTTGGTGATGTCAGAGCAGCACTTGGTCGTTGTTCTCAGAGCAGCACTTGTTTTTTTTTGGGGGGGAGCAGGACTTTTTTGTCATGTTCTTGTTGTCAGAGCAGCACCTAGTTGTTGTTGTTGTCAGAGCAGCACTTTGTTGTTATTGCTGTTGTTGTTGTCAGAGCAGCACTTTGTTGTTATTGCTGTTGTTGTTGTTGTCAGAGAAGCACTTTGTTGTTATTGCTGTTGTTGTTGCTGTTGTTGTCAGAGCAGCACTTTATTATTGTTGTTGCCAATGGAGCACTTTGTTGTTGTTGTCAGAGCAGCACTTTGTTGTTATTGCTGTTGTTGTCAGAGCAGCACTTTGTTGTTGTTATTGTTGTTGTTTTTGTCAGAGCAGCACTTTGTTGTTGTTATTGTTGTTGTTTTTGTCAGAGCAGCACTTTGTTGTTGTTGTTCTTTTTGTCGGAGCAGCAATTTGTTGTTGTTTTTTTCTTGTCAGAACTTTGTTGTTGTTATCCTTGTTGTTGTCGCTATTGCCAGAGCAGCACTTTGTTGTTAATGTTGTTGGTGATGTCAGAGCAGCACTTGGTCGGTGTTCTCAGAGCAGCACTTGGTTTTTTTGGGGGGGGAGCAGCACTTTTTTGTCATGTTCTTGTTGTCAGAGCAGCACTTTGTTGTTACTGCTGTTGTTGTTGTTGTCAGAGAAACACTTTGTTGTTATTGCTGTTGTTGTTGTTGTTGCTGTTGTTGTCAGAGCAGCACTTTATTATTGTTGTTGCCAATGGAGCACTTTGTTGTTGTTGTCAGAGAAGCACTTTGTTGTTGTTATTGTTGTTGTTTTTGTCGGAGCAGCAATTTGTTGTTGTTGTTTTTCTTGTCAGAACTTTGTTGTTATCGTTGTTGTTGTCAGAGCAGCACTTTGTTGTTGTTATTGTTGTTTTTGTCAGAGCAGCAGTTTGTTGTTGTTTTTCTTGTTGTCAGAAGTTTATCGTTGTCAGAGCAGCACTTTGTTGTTGTTATTGTTGTTGTTTTTGTCGGAGCAGCAATTTGTTGTTATTGTTTTTCTTGTTGTCAGAACTTTGTTGTTGTTATCGTTGTTGTTGTCAGAGCAGCACTTTGTTGTTGTTTTTGTCGGAGCAGCAATTTGTTGTTGTTATTTTTCTTGTTGTCAGAACTTTGTTGTTGTTATCGTTGTTGTCAGAGCAGCACTTTGTTGTTGTTGTTGTTCTTTTTGTCGGAGCAGCAATTTGTTGTTGTTGTTTTTCTTGTTGTCAGGACTTTGTTGTTATCGTTGTTGTTGTCAGAGCAGCACTTTGTTGTTAATGTTGTTGGTGATGTCAGAGCAGCACTTGTTATTGTTGTTGGAGCAGCACTTCATTGTTGTTTTTGTCAGAGCATCACTTGGTTGTTGTTGTTGTCGGAGCAGCACTTGGTTGTTGTTCTCAGAGCAGCACTTGGTTTTTTTGGTGGGGAGCAGCACTTTTTTGTCATGTTCTTGTTGTCAGAGCAGCACTTAGTTGTTGTTGTTAGAGCAGCACTTTGTTGTTATTGCTGTTGTTGTCAGAGCAGCACTTTGTTGTTGCTGTTGACAGAGTAGCACATTGTTGTTGTTTTTCTTGTAGTCAGAACAGAACTTTGTTGTTATTGTTGTTGTCAGAGCAGCACTTTGTTGTTGCTGTTGTTGTCAGAGCATCACTTTGTTGGTGTTATTATCGGAGCAGCACTTTGTTGTTGTTGTCAGAGTAGCAGTGTGTTGTTGTCATAGCAACACTTTGTTTTTATTGTTGTCAGAGCAGCACTTTATTGGTGTTGTTGTCAGAGCAGCACTTTATTATTGTTGTTGTTGTTGTCAGAGCAGCACCTGGTTGTTGTTTTTGGGGGAGCAGCACTTTGTTGTTATTGCTGTTGTTGTTGTCAGAGCAGCACTTTGTTGTTGCTGTTGTCAGAGCAGCACTTTGTTGTTGCTGTTGTCAGAGCAGCGCGTTGTTTTTCTTGTAGTCAGAGCAGAACTTTGTTGTTGTTGTTGTCAGAGCAGAACTTTGTTGTTGTTGTCAGAGCAGAACTTTGTTGTTGTTGTTGTCAGAGCAGCACTTTGTTGTTGTTGTTGTTGTTAGAGCAGCACTTTGTTGTTATTGCTGTTGTTGTTGTTGTCAGAGCAGCACTTTGTTGTTGTTGCTGTTGTTGTCAGAGCAGCACTTTATTATTGTTGTTGCCAATGGAGCACTTTGTTGTTGTTGTTGTCAGAGCAGAACTTTGTTGTTATTGTTGTTGCCAATGGAGCACTTTGTTGTTGTTGTCAGAGTAGCACTTTGTTGTTATTGCTGTTGTTGTCAGAGCAGCACTTTGTTGTTATTGCTGTTGTTGTTGTCGGAGCAGCAATTTGTTGTTGTTTTCTTGTTGTCAGAACTTTGTTGTTGTTATCGTTGTTGTTGTCAGAGCAGCACTTTGTTGTTGTTTTTGTCGGAGCAGCAATTTGTTGTTTTTCTTGTCAGAACTTTGTTGTTATCACTGTTGTCAGAGCAGCACTTTGTTGTTGTTGTTCTTTTTGTCGGAGCAGCAATTTGTTGTTGTTGTTTTTCTTGTCAGAACTTTGTTGTTGTTATTGTTGTTTTTGTCGCTATTGCCAGAGCAGCACTTTGTTGTTAATGTTGTTGGTGATGTCAGAGCAGCACTTGGTCGTTGTTCTCAGAGCAGCACTTGTTTTTTTGTGGGGGGAGCAGCACTTTTTTGTCATGTTCTTGTTGTCAGAGCAGCACTTAGTTGTTGTTGTTGTCAGAGCAGCACTTTGTTGTTATTGCTGTTGTTGGTGTCAGAGCAGCACTTTGTTGTTATTGCTGTTGTTGTTGTCAGAGAAGCACTTTGTTGTTATTGCTGTTGTTGTTGCTGTTGTTGTCAGAGCAGCACTTTATTATTGTTGTTGCCAATGGAGCACTTTGTTGTTGTTGTTGTCAGAGCAGCACTTTGTTGTTATTGCTGTTGTTGTCAGAGCAGCACTTTGTTGTTGTTATTGTTGTTGTTTTTGTCGGAGCAGCACTTTATTGTTGTTGTTTTTCTTGTTGTCAGAACTTTGTTGTTGTTATCGTTGTTGTTGTCAGAGCAGCACTTTGTTGTTGTTGTTGTTTTTGTCGGAGCAGCAATTTGTTGTTGTTGTTTTTCTTGTCAGAACTTTGTTGTTGTTATCGTTGTTGTCAGAGCAGCACTTTGTTGTTGTTGTTCTTTTTGTCGGAGCAGCAATTTGTTGTTGTTTTTCTTGTTGTCAGAACCTTGTTGTTGTTATCGTTGTTGTTGTTGTCAGAGCAGCACTTTGTTGTTAATGTTGTTGGTGATGTCAGAGCAGCACTTAGTTGTTATTGTTGTTGGAGCAGCACTTCATTGTTGTTTTTGTCAGAGCATCACTTGGTTGTTGTTGTTGTCGGAACAGCACTTGGTGGTTGTTCTCAGAGCAGCACTTGTTTTTTTTGGGGGGGGGGGAGCAGCACTTTTTTGTCATGTTCTTGTTGTCAGAGCAGCACTTAGTTGTTGTTGTTGTTGTTAGAGCAGCACTTTGTTGTTATTGCTGTTGTTGTCAGAGCAGCACTTTGTTGTTGCTGTTGTCAGAGCAGCACATTGTTGTTATTGTTGTTGTCAGAGCAGCACTTTGTTGTTGCTGTTTTTCTTGTTGTCAGAGCAGAACTTTGTTGTTGTTGTTGTTGTCGAGTAGCACTTTGTTGTTGTTGTGGGAGCAGCAGTTTTTTGTTATTGTTGTTCTTGTTGTCAGAGCACCACTTTGTTGTTATTGTTGCTCTTTTTGTTGGAGCACCACTTCATGTTGTTTTCCGAGTATCACTTGGTTGTTGTTGTTGTTGTTGGAGCAGCACTGTTTTGTTATTGTTGTCAGAGTAGCACTTTGTTGTTCTTGTTGTTTTCTTGCTGTCAGAACAGCACATTGTTGTTTTTGTTGTTGTTGTCAGAGCAGCACTTTATTATTGTTGTCGTTGTTGTTGTCAGAGCAGTACTTTGTTGTCGTTGTTGTTCTTGTTCTCAGAGCAGCACTTTTTTGTCATTGTTGTTCTTGTTCTCAGAGTAGCACTTTGTTTTGTTGTTGTTGTCGGAGCAGCACTTTGTTGTTATCGTTGTTTTGTTGTCACAGCAGCACTTTGTTGTAGCTGTTGTTAGAGGAGCACTTTTTTGCAGCACTTTGTTATTGTTGTTATTTTTGTTCTTATTGTCAGAGCAGCACTTTGTTGTTGTTTTTCTTGTTGTCAGTGCAGCACTTTGTTGTTATTGCTGTTGTTTTTGAGCAGCACTTTGTTATAGTTGTTGTTGTTCTTATTATTGGAGCAGCACATCGTTGTTGTTTTTCTTGTTGTCAGAGCAGCACTTTGTTGTTGTTGTTGTGTTATTGTCAGAGCAGGACTTTGTTGTTATTGTTGTTGTTGTCAGAACAGCACTTTATTATTATTGTTGTTGTCGGAGCAGCACTTTGTTGTTCTTGTTGTCGTTGTCAGAGTAGCACTTGGTTGTTGTCATTGTCAGAGCAGCACTTAGTTGTTGTTGTGGGAGCAGCACTTTTTTTGTCTTTGTTCTTGTTGTCAGAGCAGCACTTTGTTGTTTTTGCTGTTGTTGTCAGAACAGCACTTTGTTGTTGTTGTTTTTCTTGTTGTCAGGGCATCACTGTGTTGTTATTGCTGTTGTTGTGAGAGCAGCACTTTGTTGTTGTTGTGGAAGCAGCACGTTTTTTGTCTTTGTTGTTCTTGTTGTCAGAGCAGCACTTTGTTGTTTTTGCTGTTGTTGTCAGAACAGCACTTTGTTGTTGTTTTTCTTGTTGTCAGGGCATCACTGTGTTATTGCTGTTGTTGTGAGAGCAGCACTTTGTTGCTGTTGTTGGTCTTGTTTTTGGAGCAGCACTTTGCTGTTGTTGTTTTTCTTTTTTTCAGAGCAGCACTTTTTTATTGTTGTTTTCCTTGTTGTCAGTGCATGACTGTTGTTTATGTTGTTGTGATGTCAGAGCAGCACTTTTTTGTTATTGTTGTTGTTGTTCTTGTTGTCAGATCAGCACTTCTTTGTTGTTGTCAGAGCATCACTTGGTTGTTATTGTTGTCAGAGCAGCACTTTGTTGTTGATGGAGCAGCACTTTGTTGTTGTCAGAGCAACACTTTCTTGTTGGAGTGGTACTTTATTGTTGTGGAAGCAACACTGTGTTGTTGTTGCTGTTGTTGTCATCGCAACACTTTTTTGTTGTCATTGTTGTCATAGCAGCACTTTGTTGTGGTTGTCATTGTGGTTGTCTTACACTTGTTGTCAGAGCTGCACTTTCTTGTTGTTCTTGCTTTTGTCATTGTTGGACCTGCATTTTGTTATTGTTGTCGGAACAGCACTTTCTTCTTGTTGTCATTCTTGTCACAGCAGCACTTTGTTGTTGTTGGTGTTTTTGCAGCAGCAGCACTTTGTTTCTGTTGTCAGAGCAACACTTTGTTGTTGTTCATTTTGTTAGCAGCCCTTTGTTGTTGTGGAAGCAGCATTTTGTTGTTGTTGGATCCACACTTTTATGCTGTTGTTGTCGTCGTCATTGTCAGAGCAGCGTTGTGTTGTTGTTGTTGGAGCAGAACTGTGTTTTTGTTATTGTTGTTGCCATTGTTGTCAGAGCTGCCATTTGTTGTTGTTGTTATTTTCGGAGCAGCATTAAGTTATTGTTGTCGGAGCATCAGTTTGTTGTTGTTGTTGTTGTGGGAGCAGCGCTTTGTTGTTGTTGTTAGTATTGTTGTCATCATTGTCAGATTAGTACTATGTTGTTGTTGGTTCAGCAGCTTGTTGTTGTTATTGTAGTAACACTTTGTTGTTGGAGCATCGGTTTGTTGTTGCTGTCAAAGCAGCACTTGGTTGTTCTTGTTGTCGCAGAAGCACTTTGTTTGTTGCTACATCCGTTGTTGTCAAAGCAGAACTTTGTTGTTGTTGGTAAAGCATTTTGTTGTTGCTATTGTTGTTGTCGGAGTAGCACTTTGTTGTTAATGTTGTTGTCGGAGTAGCACTTTGTTGTTAATGTTGTTGTTTACAGAGCAGCACTTTGTTGTTGTTGTCGTCATAGTAGCACTTTGTTGTTGTTGATGGAGCAGCACTTTGTTGTTGTCAGAGCAACATTTTCTTGTGGTTGGACTGGCACTTTGTTGTTGTTGTGGGAGCAGCACTTTCTTGTTGTTGTTAGTGCCACAGTTTATTGTTGTTGTTATTGTTGTTGCCAGACCAGGACTTTGGTGTTATTGTTGGAGCATCAGTTTGTTGTTATCATTGTTGGAGCAGCACTTTGTTATTGTTGTGAGAGGAGCACTTGGTTGTTGTTCATGTTGTCAGAGTGGCACTTTGTTGTTGTTCATTTTGTTGCCGGAGCAGCCCCTTTTTGTTGTGGGTGCAGCATTTTGTTGTTGTTGAAACCGCACTTTGATGCTGTTGTTGTCATCATTGTCAGAGCAACATTGTGTTGTTGTTGGAACAGAACTTTGTTTTTGTTGTTATTGTTCTTGCCATTGTTGTCAGAGCTGCCGTTTGTTGTTGTTGTTATTGTCAGAGCAGTATTACATTGTTGTTGTTGTCAGAGCATCAGGTTGTTGTTCTTGTTGTTGTGGGAGCAGCACTTTTTTGTTGTTGTTAGTATTGTTGTTGTTGTCGTCATTGTCAGAGCAGCACTATGTTGTTGTTGTTGGTGCAGCAGTTTGTTGTTGTTGGAGTAACACTTTGTTGTTGCAGCATCGGTTTGTTGTTGCTGCCAAAGCAGCACTTGGTTGTTCTTCTTGTCGCAGCAGCACTTTGTTGTTGCTACCATCCATTGTTCTCAGTGCAGCAGTTTATTGTTGTTGTTGTTGTTGTCAGACTAGCACTTTGTTGTTGTTGTCAGAGGAGCACTTTGTTGTTGTTGTTTTTGTTGTCGCAGCAGCACTTTGTTCTTGTTGTTGTTGCAGCAGCAGCAACATCACTTTGTTTCTGTTGTCAGAGCAGCACTTTGTTGTTGTTCATGTTGTTGTCAGAGCAGCACTTTGTTGTTTTTGCCGCAGCAGCACTTTGTTTCTGTTTTCGGAGCAGCACTTTGTTGTTGTTGATACTGTCATTGTTGTCAAAGCAGCACTTTGTTGTTGTTGTTGGTAAAGCATTTTGTTGTTGCTATTGTTATTGTCAGAGTAACACTTTGTTGTTGTTCTTGACTGTGGATCTTGATGATAGTCCTGGTCCTGTCGTGCCTCCTGTTGTTCTCCAGGAATACATTGCCAAGCAGTTTGGCGTGATGCAGAGTCAGATCGGTTACGACATCCTGGCTGAAGACACAATCACCGCACTACTGCACAACAACCGCAAACTCTTAGAAAAACACATCACCAAGACCGAGGTGGAGACCTTTGTCAGCCTGGTCCGCAAGAACCGGGAGCCCAGGTCAGTATGTGTGCGTGCATGCGTGTGTGTGTGTGTGTGTATGTCACTGTATTTGTGTTTGTGTCACTCTGTGTGCGCGTGTTTGTGTGTCACTCTGTGTGTATCTGTGTGTCACTGTGTGTATATGTCTGTGTGTGTGTGTGTGTCACTATGTGTGCATGTGTGTGTCACTGTGTGTGCATGTGTTTGTCACTGTGTGCACGTGTGTTTGTGTGTCACTGTGTGCACGTGTGTGTGTGTGTGTGTGTGTGTGTGTCACTGTGTACAGTAGTGTTCAGAATAATAGTAGTGCTATGTGACTAAAAAGATTAATCCAGGTTTTGAGTATATTTCTTATTGTTACATGGGAAACAAGGTACCCGTAGATTCAGTAGATTCTCACAAATCCAACAAGACCAAGCATTCATGATATGCACACTCTTAAGGCTATGAAATTTGACTATTAGTAAAAAAAAAGCAGAAAAGGGGGTGTTCACAATAATAGTAGTGTGGCATTCAGTCAGTGAGTTTGTCAATTTTGTGGAACAAACAGGTGTGAATCAGGTGTCCCCTATTTAAGGATGAAGCCAGCACCTGTTGAACATGCTTTTCTCTTTGAAAGCCTGAGGAAAATGGGACATTCAAGACGTTCAGAAGAACAGCGTAGTTTGATGAAAAAGTTGATTGGAGAGGGGAAAACTATACGTAGGTGCAAAAAATTATAGGCTGTTATGGCTACAATGATCTCCAGTGCTTTAGAATGGACAAAAAAGAGAGACGCGTGGACGCGAGAGACCAGAGACGCGTGGAAGAAAACGGAAAACAACCATCAAAATGGACAGAAGAATAACCAGAATCAGCTCCAGGATGATCAAAGACAATCTGGAGTTACCTGTAAGTGCTGTGGCAGTTAGAAGACGCCTGTGTGAAGCTAATTTATTTGCAAGAATCCCCCGCAAAGTCCCTCTGTTAAATAAAAGACATGTGCAGAAGAGGTTACAATTTGTCAAAGAACACATCAACTGGCCTAAAGAGAAATGGAGGAATATTTTGTGGACTGATGAGAGTAAAACTGTTCTTTTTGGGTCCAAGGGCCGCAGACAGTTTGTGAGACGATCGCCAAACTCTGAATTCAAGCCACAGTTCACAGTGAAGACAGTGAAGCATGGTGGTGCAAGCATCATGATACGGGCATGTTTCTCCTACTATGGTGTTGGGCCTATATATTGCATACCAGGTATCATGGATCAGTTTGGATATGTCAAAATACTTGAAGAGGTCATGTTGCCTTATGCTGAAGAGGACATGCCCTTGAAATGGGTGTTTCAACAAGACAATGACCCCAAGCACACTAGTAAACGAGCAAAATCTTGGTTCCAAACCAACAAAATCAATGTTTTGGAGTGGCCTGCCCAATCCCTGGACCTAAATCCAATTGAGATCTTGTGGAGTGACATCAAAAAAGCTGTTTCTGAAGCAAAACCAAGAAATGTGAATGAATTGTGGAATGTTGTTAAAGAATCTTGGAGTGGAATAACAGCTGAAAGGTGCCACAAGTTGGTTGACTCCATGCCTCGCAAATGTGAAGAAATCATGAAAAACTGTGGTTATACAACTAAATACTAGTTTAGTGATTCACAGGATTGCTAAAAAAGCAGTTTGAACATAATAGTTTTGAGTTTGTAGCGTCAACAGCAGATGCTACTATTATTGTGAACACCCCCTTTTCTACTTTTTTTTTTACTAATAGCCCAATTTCATAGCCTTAAGAGTGTGCATATCATGAATGCTTGGTCTTGTTGGATTTGTGAGAATCTACTGAATCTACTGGTACCTTGTTTCCCATGTAACAATAAGAAATATACTCAAAACCTGGATTAATCTTTTTAGTCACATAGCACTACTATTATTCTGAACACTACTGTGTGTGTGTGTGTGTGTGTGTGTGTGTGTGTGTGTGTGTGTGTGTGTGTGTGTGTGTGTGTGTGTGTGTGTGTGTGTGTGTGTGTGTGTGTGTGTGTGTGTGTGTGTGTGTGTGTGTGTGTGTGTGTGTGTGAGAGAGAGAGAGACTTCCTGACTTTTGGTATTAAACCACAGCATTGTGAGCGTGCTGTGTACACCATTGACCACAGGTGGTGCCCTCTGCTGTCCTATGTTGGAAGCTGAACGTTAGCCTGACTGTGTGTGATGTGAGGTGTGTTGTGTGTTTGTGCAGGTTTCTGGACTACCTGTCAGACCTGTGTGTGTCCAACACAGTGGCCATTCCCGTCACACAGGAACTCATCTGTAAATGTGTGCTGGACCCCAAAAACCAGGACATCCTGATCAAGACAGAGTGAGCGTCGGGAGGGGGCGGGGCTACAGCAGGACGTTAAACGCACTGTACTTTCTGAATGTCAACGCTGAGCTTGTACTTCATTATGGTTTTGGTCTTTCCAGGCGTCGCATCCCCAAAGAGTCTCCCCCTGGTGGTGGTACAGGAGAATACCTGCCCATGGATGAGTACGGAGACGACGATGAAGTAAATGGCGTGCTGCAGACACATACATCTTTGATTTGGACACTTCAGCTCTTGATGATTATTGTGAATCATGTTCAGTTCAACTTACGTGCAACTCAACAACCACGTCCTCACTCCGAAAGCAAGCCTGAATCCCAGCAGCTAGTCTTTTGGTTTGGGTCCATAGAGCTGGTCTCTGGGACACCCCAAAAGTTCATGCTATCCTCAAGAAGTTGCTGGACATCATGTCCAGCCTGACCTCTGACACTGTGAGTGCTACAGTTGTGCTCAAAAGTTTACATCCCCTCGAAGAATTGTAGGGATTTTTGGCAGTTTTTCAAAGAATGTGAATGATCATTCTTGTTCTCTGAAAAATGGCTTAAAAACAAAAATCCTGCTCGTGGATGCAAACTTTTGAGCACAACTGTCCAGGGCTCGTCCATCAGAGGCGTCTCTGTATGTGGTCAAAATGGTGCACTTGTAGAGGTATTCATGTCTCTGTGTTCTCGGTGTCTGGGAACATTTTATGGATTCATGAGGTCAAACGTCAGAGGTGTTTGGTGATGCTGATGTCTTTTCAGGAGAATGAAGGTCCAAGTCTTTAGGGTCCTGGTGCTTGCTGTCTCACTGTCTGGTTGCCAGACTTGGACTCTAACCAATGTCCTGAGGTGAGGACTGGATGTCTTTGGTCCCAGGTCTCTGTTGCTGGAATGACTTTGTGTCCAATGAACAGTTACTTAGTGAAACTCAGATGAGAAGGATCACTGACACTGTGAGGGAACATCAGACACCTCTGACCTTTAACCTCATGACTTCATGACATATTGACAGATGATGGGGAGGACCCAGAGACATGAACGTCACTGCCAAGCTGAGGGATTGTGGACTGTGTGGTAGCAGGGACCAGGCTGAAACCTGAGGCGGTCCTTGAACCTTCTTTCCTGCGGAGAAACTTCACAAAACATTTGTAAAAAAAAAACAAAAAACCAAATGAAAAAGCAGAAAAGCTGTTTGCCATCTTGTTTTTGCCGCCCTGGTGTCCGTTCTGGACGTGGACGGACTCGGACTGAGGCTGCTGGTCTTTATTTTCTGTTGACAGGCAGATTTGCAACATTCACAAATGTTTGACACAATCACCAGTTTCTGACCGAAAGCTGAGGAACGTGTCCAGACTGATGATGTGACCGAACACTTGGGAACTTAGTGTCCACGGCTTAATGGATGTGGTCTTTCTATAGGTGTGGCTCGTGTGGACAGATAAGACCAACGAGCGCCAGGAGAAGACCATCAGACAGTTGGCTCAGGAGGCCCGACAAGGAAATGCCCATGACGAGAATGTCCTGACTTACTACAGGTAAAACGGACACGGACCCACCCTCGAGGAAAATGTCCTCATCTGCACAGGACACAAGGACTTAGATGACAAAGTTGTGCTTGTTGTGGAACAGTTTTGTCTGTTTCAACCCGGTAAAACCCGGCGTCTCTGTGGACAGGTACCAGTTGAAGCTGTTTGCCCGCATGTGTTTGGACCGTCAATATTTAGCCATTGATGAGATCTCCAAGCAGCTGGACATCGAGCTCATCTTCCTGTGCATGATGGATGAGGCACTGCCCTTTGACATTCGTGCCTCCTTCTGTCGCCTTATGCTTCACACTCATGTGGACCGAGACCCGCAGGAGCTGGTGACCCCCGTCAAGTTTGCTCGCCTCTGGACAGAGATCCCCACGTCCATCACCATCAAAGAGTAGGTAGATCTGAAGCATCTTCTGGACTTGGACAGTCCAACAGCTTTGTGTTTGGCACCCTCATGTGGTCAGTAACTGTAATGAAAAGGTCCACAGATGTGTCTGCAGGGAAAAGGAGTCCAGCAGATGGGCGGGGCAGTTAGAACCCGAGGGGGGGGGGGGGATTTGACCCTCTTGTTTTGTTTGTTTGCGTTGTGTTATGCTAACAGTTGCTCAGTAAATGTTTGTCAAAAAGCGAGTGGCTCTTCTTTAGCTGCTTAGCTGTTTGTTTACACATTGGTCAAAATGTTAATGGACGCTCCACAGACCCGCCCCGGACAAAAGCCTGACACACCGCGATCTAACCCCACCTCCAACCATGGTCAGGTGATAGGTGGGCATGTCCCGAGGGTGGAGTTGACTGAAATTCTGTAGTGGTTTGGATTGTTTTTCTTTTTACTATGAAGAGCCCACCTTGAGGTAACACGGAGTCCTACACTCAGCTGCCCCCTGCTGGTAAGGAGGTGGTTTATGTGTGCTGCTGTGTGTCGTCCTCAGCTACGACTCCAACATGGATGACAGCAGGGACAACAAGAAGAACCGCTTCTCCAGCACCATGGCCTTCATGGAGGAGTACCTGAACAACGTGCTGAATGACGAGCTTCCGTTCCACAACGAGGAGAAGAACAAGCTCACCTACGAGGCCAGTCACCGGCTCCTCGCCCGCCCCCTAACGTCCTGTCCCATGACGGCTTTCTGACGTCGCTCTTTGTTCTCCATCCTCAGGTGGTGAGTTTGGCCCGACATCTGATCTACTTTGGATTCTACAGTTTCTTTGAGCTCCTCCGACTCACCAGAACCCTGCTGGGCATCATCGACTGTCGGCCACCCCCCGGCCAAATGGGGCTCTTCTTCCACGATGACGGATCAGGTACCAACCTCTGGTTGCCTTGAATGAGACATTTTTCCACAAAATCCCAGATTTTTATAAAAAAAAAAAAAACCTGTTGAAGAGGAATTTGTGGTGTTTGTCATGATGTTTTATTTCTTGTTTTTCAATGAACTCACTATCTGCTGGAGCCCCAGCTGTTGCTGTTTGGGGGCATGGTTTCAGTGCAGTCATTGGACATGCCCCCAGCTTTTTCCATGAGTTTATAACCTACTATAATATTTTTGATTGACAAGGTCTTTAAGGCAGCCATGGCCACTTTGGGCTTGTTGACGATATTCTTCTATTTGTCTGAAGGGAAGAATGTGAAGCGCTCCCTCCATGGGATGGGTCAGCTGATGTCCACCATGGTCCTCAACAGGAAACCGTCCATATTTGGAGGCCCAGGAGGAAGAGGGGCAGGGCTAGTACTTGATGGACAGAGAGGTGGGAAAGACAGTATTGAGCATCTGGACCTGATGGTGATGGACACTAAACTGAAGATCCTGGAGATATTACAAGTAATGTTGATTTTAATTTGATATTTTGTCACTAAATGTTGATGTTCATAAGCCAAAGCAGAGTTGTTATTCTCAATGTGAAAAATCTGGGTGGAGATCAGAACGGCATGTTTCTTGATTTGAGAGGCATGTGCATTGACAAGAGCGGCATGTGCGTTGTTTTCAGAGGCGTGTACGTTGATATGAGCAGTGTGCTCGTTGATTTGAGAGGTGTGTGCATTGATATGAGAGGCATGTGCGTTGATATGAGAGGCGTGTGCGTTGATATGAGAGGCGTGTGCGTTGATATGAGTGGCATGCGCGTTGATATGAGAGGCATGTGCGTTGATATGAGAGGCATGCGCGTTGATATGAGAGGCATGCGCGTTGATATGAGTGGCATGCACGTTGATATGAGTGGCTTGCGCGTTGATATGAGAGGCATGTGCGTTGATATGAGAGGCATGCGCGTTGATATGAGAGGCATGCGCGTTGATATGAGAGGCATGTGCGTTGATATGAGAGGCATGCGCGTTGATATGAGAGGCGTGTGCGTTGATATGAGTGGCATGCGCGTTGATATGAGAGGCATGTGCGTTGATATGAGAGGCATGCGCGTTGATATGAGAGGCATGCGCGTTGATATGAGTGGCATGCACGTTGATATGAGTGGCATGCGCGTTGATATGAGAGGCATGCGCGTTGATATGAGAGGCGTGCGCGTTGATATGAGTGGCGTGCGCGTTGATATGAGAGGCATGCGCGTTGATATGAGAGGCGTGCGCGTTGATATGAGAGGCGTGCGCGTTGATATGAGTGGCGTGTGCGTTGATATGAGTGGCGTGCGCGTTGATTTGAGATGCGTGTTGACATGAGCAGCGTGATTGTTGATTTGAAAGGCGTGTGCGTTGACAAAATTTGTGAGGTATGTGCATTGATATGAGGGACATGCATGTTGATTTGAGAGGTGTTTGCGTTGATATGAACAGCGTGCTCATTGATTTGAGAGGCGTGTGTGTTAAGGGCGGCATGCCTGTTGATTTGAACGAGGTGCTCGTTGATTTAAGCAGCATATGCATTGATAAGAGCAGCGTACTTATTTATTTCAGAGGCGTCTGTATTGATATTAGTGGCCTACTCACTGATTTGAGAGGCATTTCCATTGATATGAGCAGCATGCTAGTTGATTTGAGCATTGTGTGCATTGATATAAGAGGCATGCGTGTTGATTTGAGAGGTGTGTGCATTAATATGAGCAACATGCTCGTTGATTTGAGAGGCGTATGCTTTGATAAGAGTGGCGTACTCATGGATTTGAGAGGCATGTGCACAGTGGCAGCTGGTGAAAAACAGTCTTGGTGGGGCTGCTGTGCCAATAGATTCCCTTGCCTTGTCCAGTACAGGCATTCAAGTGAACAGTCGGAAAATTACTACAATTCCACAATAATGATTTCATGTCGTTCTCAAAATCAGCAGTTTTACAGATAAAGTTAACCATTTACAGCTATATTAGGCCCCATTTCTACTTTGGAAAGGAACAGTATCAAATACAAGTTCTTGAGCAAAGAACATTTCACCATTTGACACCAGTTACACACATAGTACACATAGTACACCAAACTGTACTGCACTGCCATTATCTTCAGACAAACAGATCCTGGGGTTCACAATGACACCCCCTTAACAAAACAGAAAATATCACCAAATTTACACTCTTTCAAAATATGGAAAAATTCTTCAATTGACAAAAGAACATTATGTACATACGACAATGTTCACACCACCTTCAGAGAGAGAGAGAGAGAGAGAGAGAGAGAGAGAAAAAGAAAAAGAAAAAAAAAAGAAAAAAAAATTAAATTGGTTAAAATGAATTAACAGTAGAGGACAAAGCAAATGAAGTATACAAAACCACTTAATTAAATGCGTTGCTAAACTTGGGTTTGTCTGACTATAACTGTCTTGTGTGTACTCAGTGGCTGAGTTAGAATTTCTTTAAAAACATTCAAATTGCTATTTTAGGGTTTTGTTTGTTTTGTTTTTAAACTGAGCAAATAATTTGTTTTAGAGTGTGGAATACTCCAAAGAATATTTCACTTCTGTGAACTGATCCTCATAACGTGTAAAGTGAAATCAAAATACCAGCATGGCTGCAGCTTTGAACACTGTTACAAACAGCCCCGGCCTCCCCTATTACCATTATAACTGGTCTGCTGTCCCAATAAAGATCACAGCTTTGACCCCTAAAACAAACAAAAAAAATCACTCATTCGTTTTATCTTAAATTTTCATCCTCGTTTCCACACCAGGAGCAACATTCGGGAATAAATCCGAGCAGCTCGTCAGCTCACCTGAGCTGAAGTGGATCCAGAGGAGTCAGTCCGCAGCTGGCAGAGGTGGATGCGCTCCTTTCCACCCCGCAGTAAAGAGCGCAGATCAGCAGCCTCTGTGACGTGTGCGCGCTGACAGTGTGAATGAAGCCTGACACGGTTTATAACGAGTCAGACAAACGTCTCTCCTCCAACCGGGATGTGCAATTGTCATTAAACCACGAGAAAGATCTGATGTGCGCACCTCCATGCGCCTCCAGAAGGATCCCTGCCAAACTTTGGTGTCATTGATTTGATTAGTTTTGTCCCGTTTTAAACCTCCGAAGAGTTCGTCAACTTACTCCAGCAAAACACAGAGACAAAATAAAAATAAATAAATATAACCCAAATGTCGTCGTCACCATCATCTCTTCCTGCCTGACTGACTGACAGCAGCAGCTGCAGCGTCATGTATATCACTGACTGTAATCTAACGTTCCCGCATTTTTGTAGTAAGGGCTAAAATTCCGGCGCCCCAAAGCCATTAATTTTGGCAATGTTGATTTGCCAAATATTTATTAATTTTCCCTAGCAACTACATACAATTGGTTATTTCGCTGCACTTCAAGGGCGCTTTGAATGACCGCCCAAGACGAGGAATGATACGTTCTCTGCTTCTGTTGGTGGAAATGCACTGTTGAATGAGAGTCAGTTGGAGGAAGTGTTGTTTTAATCATTCATATTACATGTAGGCACATACTATTAAGTAAAACTGACATTGACAATACTTTTTAAATATATATATATATATTATGACTTTTCCCCTCCACATCTAGGAGGGCAGTGCCCGAGTGCCCCCTATGGGCCAGCCGCCACTGCGTGTGCATTGATATGAGCAGCATGCTTGTTGATTTGAGAAGTGAACGCATTGATAAGAGCAGCATGCACGTTGATTAGAGCGGTGTGTGCATTGATATGAGCGCCATGAGCATTGATTTGAGAGGCGTGTGCATTGATATGAGCATATTGCACATTGATTAGAGAGGTGTGTGCATTGATATGAGTGGCATGCTTGTTGATTAGATAGGTGTGTGCATTGATATGAGTGGCATGCGTGGTGATTTGAGAGATGTGTGTGTTGATATGAGTGGCATGCTCATTGATTTGATAGGCTTGTGCATTGATACACTCTAAATCATTGCAGCCTCATTTAGTTAAGTCCACTTGCGACCTCTCTTTAAGGGCCCGGTCCCACTGGGGAGAGGATTAATTGCGCATGAATTGAGTACACAAATTACAGGCATTCGTTGTCGTCCCGTCCTCAACAAAAATGGCTAAAAATGACAAATGTCCCAGTATGAATTATGGATATATGGTTGTATAACACATGTAGTGAGGAAACGGATCCGACACATTGCGATTATCACGGCAGTATTACGGGTGTATTATGAATGCATCGCACACGTGTTTGCGCACGCACAGCATCTGCATTGCAGTCATAAATGAAGCACACTCGCTCCTTTCAGCATCACTATTCACACCAACAATACAGCCTCTGGAGCATTTGCTGGACTTGGACAAGTTTATTGGAGTAAACAAACAGTGAACAGGGCGAGTGGTGACGTCAGCAGATCGCATCAGAATGATTATAACAAGAAGTTAAATCTGTTATAAACATAGGAATAAATAGTGTAACAGCTGCAGACAAGAAGGAAAAACACCCAACTGTTTTATCAAGCCTCGACAATGTAAACAACTCAAATAATTACCTTTTTAGAGGGCTCAAAATGCTTTCTGCAGCTTGTTAGCTCGCGAATGGCCCAGCTGCAGCTTCCTGTGATTCAGGAGGTGATTAGAGCCGTTTTCAACAGCCAATTTGCAGAATAAAATGATTAATCCACCACGAAATAATTATTTTGTATAGCCAGCATCCAGCGGGGAGCACATGGCAGCCGGTAGAACAAGGAACGGCGTCCAGCTGTGAAAACAGCGCATCTGATTTGCATCTGCCGCAAATCAGATGCAAAGCAGACATAATAAAAACGCTTTATTCGTGACCAGTCTGTATGCAGTCGCTACAACTTATTGTAGTTCGTGGTGTGGACATGATGGGCACGCAAAATAATCCGTTTTACACACTGTCCCAGTCCACTGCCAAGCTGCAAATCTCTGTCAGTTGCAGATATCAGCAGATGATGGCGAATATACAGCGCATAGATTATGTATTGTGTATGTATTGAGTATGTATTGAGTATGTAAGGCGGATGTCATCTGCAGCCAAAATTTTGTGCAGCTCAAAAATCCCGGTAACAGAAAAACGTGCCTCTGCGGATAATTGCGGACGTGTGCGGGTGTCGTCCGACTCATACAAGCATGTTTCACGCATATTGCAGATATTAAGCGAATATGAGTCAATTTTGTGTGCAATCCATACGCAAATCCTCCTAAACACCAGTGGGACAGGGCCCTAACATAAAGAGCTCTTACAAGTTTGGATGTAAAGTTGAGTTCAACATCCAAAACTTGTAATGGGGCTGTAATGTTAGAGTAGTGTATGAGCAGTGTGCACGTTGATTTAAGAGGCGTGTGCGTTGATTTGAGAGGTGTGTGTGCATTGATATGAGCAGCAAGAGTGTTGATTTGAGCGGTGTGTGTATTGATATGAGCGGCTTTGCTTGTTGATTTGATAGGCATGTGCATTGATAAGTGGCATGCACGTTGATTTGAGAGGTGTGTGTGCATTGATATGAGAGGAATGTGTGTTGATTTGAGAGGAGTGTGCATTGATATGAGAGGAATGTGTTGATTTGAGAGGAGTGTGCATTGATATGACTGGCATGCTCGTTGATTTGAGTGGCATGCGCATTGATTTGAGAGGGGTGTGCGTTGCAGCATGCGTGGCATTTGCATTGATTTGAGAGGCGTGTGCAATGATATGAGCAGCATGCTTGTTGATTTGAGAGGCGTGTGCGTTGATATGAGAGGCAAGCGTGTTGATTTGAGAGGCATGTGCTTTGATAAGAGCGGCGTACTCATTGATTTGAGAGGCGTGTGCATTGATAAGAGCAGCATGCATGTTGATTAGAGCGGTGCGTGCATTGATATGAGCGCCATGAGCATTGATTTGAGCGGTCTGCTCCTTGATTTTGGAAGTGTGTGTGGCGATCGGAGGGTTTTCCTCAGATACAGGTTTTGTCTTTTGGCTGGTGTTCCTGTCGGTGGATTTTGACTGAAACACGATGAGTAACATTGAATTTGTTGATGCTCCTCAACAGTTCATCCTGAATGTTCGTCTGGATTACCGCCTCTCTTTCCTGCTGTCCGTCTTTAAAAAGGAGTTTGTGGACGTTTATCCGATGGAGGATGCCGACGCCACCACCAGCACAGAGCACACAGGTGCAAACACTGTGCCACAATATTAGGCACACGTAATGATGGTCCTTTAATGGTTTCTAACTTCACGGACTATAACTAAAAACACATTGATGCTTGTCCCTCATCAGCGACCATCAACCTGCAGCACATTGGAGAGCAGGCCGAGGCCATGTTTGGAGTCGGGTATGTTTGAAGGGTTTATAAAAAGCTGCAGCAATCACAAAAAGTGAAAGTTTGTGAGAGCTGAGTCAAAAGTTAAATTGTCATTCTAATCAAGTGTCTCTGTGCGTATGTGTGTGTGTGTGTGTGTGTGCGCGTGCGCGCGTCTGTGTGTGCGTCTATTTGTGTGTCTGTGTGTGTGCGCATCTGTGTCTCTGTGCGTCTGTGTGTGTGACTGTGTGTGTCTGTGTATATGTGCATCTGTGTGTCTCTGTATGTGCATCTGTGTGTGTCTGTGTGCGTGTGTGTGTCGGTGTCTCTTTGTGTGTCTGTCTGTGTCTGTGCATCTGTGTGCGTCTGCGTGTGTCTGTGTGTGCGTCTATGTCTCTGCGTGTGCGTCTGTGTGTGTCTGTGTGTGCGTCTATGTCTCTGTGTGTGCGTCTGCGTGTGTCTGTGTGTGTGTCTGCGTGTGCGTCTACGTGTGTTTGTGTGTCTCTGTGTGTGTCTGTGTGTCTGCGCGTGTTTGTGTGTCTCTGTGTGCGTCTGTGCGTCTGTGTGTGTGTCTGTATGCGCGTCTGTCTCTGCGTGTGTGTCTGTATTTTTCTGTGTCTGTGTGTGTCTGTGTCTCTGCGTGTACGTCTGTGTGTGTCTGTATGTGCATCTGTGTGTTTCTGTGTGTGCATCTGTGTATATCTGTCTCTGTCCATCTGTGTGACTGTGTCTGTGTGTGTATGTGTGTCTGTCTGTGCCTCTGTGTCTCTGTATGTGCATCTGTGTGTGTCTCTCTGTGTGACTGTGTGTGTCTGTGTATATGGGCATCTGTGTGTCTGTGTGCATCTGTGTGTGTGTGTGTGTGTCGGTGTCTCTTTGTGTGTCTGTCTGTGTCTCTGTGCATCTGTGTGCGTCTGCGTGTGTCTGTGTGTGTGTCTGTGTTTGTCTGCGTGTGTGTCTGTGTTTGTCTGCGTGTGTGTCTGTGTGTCTTTGTATGTGCGTCTGTGTTTGTCTGTGTGTGTGTCTGCATGAGCGTCTGTGTGTCTGTGTACGTCTGCCTCTCTGTTTGTGCGTCTGTATTTGTCTGTGTGTGTGTGTGTGTGTGTGTGTGTGTGTGTGTGTGTGTGTGTGTGTGTGTGTGTGTGTGTGTGTGTGTGTGTGTCTGTCGGTGTCTCTGTGCATCTGTGTGCGTCTGTGTGTGTCTGTGTGCGTCTGTGTTTGTCTGCGTGTGTGTCTGTGTGTCTTTGTATGTGCGTCTGTGTTTGTCTGCGTGTGTGTCTGTCTCTGCGTGTGCGTCTGTGTGTGTGTCTTTGTATGTGTGTCTGTCTCTGCGTGTGCGTCTGTGTGTCTGTGCGTCTGTGTGTCTGTGTGTGCATCTGTGTCTGTGTGTGCGTCTTTTTGTCTGTGTGTGTCTGTGTGTGCATCTCTGTGTCTATATGTGCATCTGCTTGTCTGGGTGTGCGCCTGTTTGTGTGTGTGTGTACATCTGTGCGTGTCTTGTCTGCATGAGCGTCTGTGTGTCTGTGTACGTCTGCCTCTCTGTTTGTGCGTCTGTATTTGTCTGTGTGTGCGTCTGTGTATCTCTGTTTGTGTGTCTGTGTGTCTTTGCGTGTACCTCTGTGTGTCTCTGTATGGGCATCTGTGTGTGCGTGCGTCTGTGTGACTGTGTGCGTCTGTGTGTGATTGTCTGCGTCTCTGTATGTGTGTCTGTGTGTCTGCATGTGCGTCTGTGTGTGATTGTCTGCGTCTCTGTATGTGTGTCTGTGTGTTTGCATGTGCGTCTGTGTGTGATTGTCTGCGTCTCTGTATGTGTGTCTGTGTGTTTGCATGTGCGTCTGTGTGTGATTGTCTGCGTCTCTGTATGTGTGTCTGTGTGTACATCTGTGTGTGTGTCTCAGGAAGGGGAACAGTATCCTGGAGGTAGACGATGAAGGTGGCCGTATGTTCCTGCGGGTTCTCATCCACCTGACGATGCACGACTATCCTCCTCTGGTCTCTGGAGCCCTGCAGCTTCTCTTCAGACACTTCAGCCAGAGACAAGAACTGCTGCACACCTTCAAACAGGTTAACACACACAGGCCACTCCCCCTGAACAGCCGGCGTGCAAAGTGTGGGTGGAACCTGACAATCACGTGATTAGTGAAAGGTGACGGCAAACATCTGATTATTGATTTGCACACTGAAGACCCCAGACTTCCTGTGTTGTGTTACTGTCCCCTCCAAAACAGTAGATGGCAGTAGAGACACAGAGAGACACTCAGCCCATATTTATTTGGACATGTTTAACCAAATCAGGACCGTGAGCTCATCAGTGCACACGGTCATTTTCAGTGTGAGGGTAACAAGCTGCGAGAACCAAACGTATCTGTGGCTTTCATTGGAGAGATTTTTGTTCCAGCCACTGAAGCGCAACACACGACACATTCATCTCTCGGCTGCGTTTGGTCCATCTTTAGCTGAGATTTATGTTTGTTGTTTCTTACTGAGGTGAAGCGGTGAGAAGAAGAATGACCCGAAGCCTGCTGTTTGCAGGTCCAGCTGCTGATCTCCACTCAGGATGTGGAGAACTACAAGCTGATCAAGGCTGATCTGGATCGACTGCGGACTCTGGTGGAGAAATCTGAGCTGTGGGTGGAGAAGAAGAGCTCCGGAGGAGGCGAAGGGAAGAAGGAGAAGAAAGACAAAAAGGAAAAAGGAGAGGTGAAAAAGATTGAAAATGACCTCCAGCATGAAGGCTGATTCCAGAAAAACCAAGTTCGGATTTAGCATCAAAATAAAGTTTGTATTTAACATCAAAACAAAGTTTGTATTTGACACAAAATTCAGATTCAACGTCAAAACCAAGTTCAGACTTAACGTCAAAACAAAATTTGGATTTTACATCAAAACATTTTCAGGTTTTACATCAAAATGAAGTTCACATTTAACATCAAAACAAAAGTTCGCATTTGACATCAAAACAAAAGTTCGCATTTGACATCAAAACAAAAGTTCGCATTTGACATCAAAACAAAAGTTCGCATTTGACATCAAAACAAAAGTTTGCATTTGCCATCAAAACAAAGTTCGCATTTGACATTAAAACAAAGTTCGCATTTTACATCAAAACAAAGTTGGCATATGACCTTTAATTATTTATTCATTAGGATCCGCATTAGGGAAGAGTAGCTGCAACTCTGCTGCAGCTACTCTTCCTGGGGTCCACACAGATTTACAAACACAATGAACATAAATCACAAAATGCATAATTTTATATCTTATCTATAGAAGGTTTTCAATCACGTGGCCGATTTGCTGCGGGACAGTTACTGTCTCCATCGTGTATTACTACATGGCTGGCGCATGAAAGAAAATAGAAAATGAAAACAAACTTCGGATTTGACAGCAAAACAAAGTTCGGATTTGACTTCAAAATACATTCAGATTTTACATCAAAACAAAGTTCAGATTTTGCATCAAAAGAAGTTCAGATTTTACATCAAGGCAAAGTGGAGACCTAGAGTGAAACAACAGAAACTTAAAAAAACATTCATAGTTGTAAGTGGTATTTGTGAATGGAACTCTGTATTGTCGTGTCCCCCTGGGGTCCGAGGGCATTTTTTAGGCAGTTCACTCACCTGGCTGTTAAAAGCTCACCCTGCGTCCCACAGTCAATTAGTATGTCTCATTTTTTTCAGGACAACCTGTACTTTCAGAATATATGTGCTATACTGGTGTTATATAAGTGTAATAAAAGTTTACAGTCAGAAATAAGAGGAAAAAATGAAGCAGAAAACACATTTATTCAAAACACACAGCAAACTATAATAAACAACTATTTTGACACTTTATAAAGGTAGTTTTGGGACTTTGTACAAAAGAATGTACAACATAAAGGTTCTAACAATAAACACAAATGCAAATGGTCTATGCGTTTTGTTGGTCTTCATGCCACACCTCAAAGCAATTTCTGTCTATTACACAAAGAGCCACATCGCAAACTTTGCACTTCCATGGAGTTGACTGTTCTTTTTGGAGTGTGTTCCTGCACTGAACACAACCTCTCCTCACATATGAGGTCCTCTTACTCTGATCACTTTCATTCATATGTGTTAAAGGTGCTTTACTCATCTATTGTTGGAGCCAAAGAGGCCTATTCAACAACATTCACGGGCCAAGTAGTGAAGCATCTCTTCTACTGAGACTCTTTGGTGCAACACATGAGATTGCTCTGCCCGATGAGTGGTTATTGGAAAACCATGTCACGGTGAACCAATTCCTGTTTGGACACTCACACTGTGCACATCATCACACAGCTTCTATGAGGCCTACAAACATGGCGGAGGGCTTGTTTGAAAGTCCGCAGAGTTTACTTTTCGGCAGTAAGTTTCTATCTGATATCATTAAAAAGTTATGTATAATTAAGTAAAACTTGTATTCAGTCGCTGTGTGCGAAGGGGACGGCCTCACAAAGGTTTCCCACAGTAACCGTTGACCATGTGATTATATCAGCTGTTGATGAATGTTTGTTCTTGTTGTCATGCTGTCTGTGCTGTTGGAGATCACGAGGCTGCAGTTTAGGCTTGTGTAGAGTCCCAGGGACTGTAGGCGTGTGGCCTTTAGCCACTGAAAGTCCTCCTTGGATTAATGAGATTCTGCAGTGTTGAGGGAGAAATATGAAAATCTCTTCAATCTTTCTACACAACACATAAAGACGACACATATAAAGACTTCATATAAAGACCCCACACAGACTACACACAAAGACCCCATACAAAGACCACACACAACGACCACTCAGTCATTACACGTACAGACCACACATAATGGCCGCACACAAAGACCACTTACACAATAATTACACGTAAAGACCACACCCAGTGACCACACATAAAGACCACATACAGACCTCACACACAAAGACCACACACAAAAAGATTACACATAAAGACCGCACACAAACACCACACACAAAAAGATTACACATAAAGACCGCACACAAACACCACACACAAAAAGATTACACATAAAGATCGCACACAAAGACCATACACAACGATCACACATAAGGACCACACACATAAAGACCACATACAAAGATGACACATAAATACCACACATAAGAACCACACATAAAGACCACACACAGACTACACACAAAGATCACACATAAAGACCACCCACAAAGACCACTCACACAGTCATTATACGTAAAGATCACACATAAAGACCAAACACAAACATTACACATAAAGACCATACATGAAGACCGCACACAAACACCACACACACAAAGATCACACATAAAGACCACACACAAGGACCACTCACCCAAACATTACACATAAATACCACACACAAAGATCACACATAAAGACCACACACAAGGACCACTCACCCAAACATTACACATAAAGACCGCACACAAACACCACACACAAAAAGATCACACACAAAGACCATACATAAAGACCACATACAAAAATACCACACATACAGATCACACACAAAGACCACATATAAATACCACACATATAGACCACACACAGTGTCCACACACAAAGATCACACATAAGGACCACACATAAGGACAACACATAAAGACCACACACACACACACACACAAAGACTACATACAAAGATCACACATAAAGACCACACACAACAAAGATCACACATATAGACCACACACAAAAATACCATACACAAAGACCACACATAAAGACCATACATAAAGACCTCACATGCAAAGATAACACATAAAGACCACACACACAATGATAACACATAAAGACCACAATAAACACCACACACAAACACCCCACATAAAGCTTTCATATTGTTAGATGTTGCAGGTTTTCCTTCTCGTGTAGCTGCAGAGGCTGGTCCCTGAGTGACAGTCCTTGTTGCAGTGTGGGCACATAAATTCTGATGCAGAAGGGTTGTTAGCAATGGCAGCAGACTTCTTTCCATTTCTTTTGTCTTCTGCATTTTTGGATCTTTCCGAGTCGGCGAGTGATATTCCTGCTCAGATTGACTAGCGTCTGGCAAAGTGGTCCACGGCTTGTGTTTCCCAGCTTGTCAATGAAATGCTGCTATAGATTTCAGGTCCCTTTTGCAGTTGTCTTTAAAACACAGTTGGGGTATCCAACACATCTAGTTCCTTGGGCCAGTTGTCCAAACAGCATGTCTTTTGCTGTCCATCCATCTTCGTGGCCCAGCCAGTGTAACACTTGCTGACTGAGCAGGGAGAACAAATGGGGTATTTTCACATGCTGCAGCAGTGCACCATGAGTGACTTGATCTAGCCTCTTGACTCCCACAATGCGTTTGAGGCATCTCATGTGGAAGGAAGTGAGTTGATGTTCTTCCTTCATGTGAGTCGGCCATGCTTCACTTCCGTTAAGTAACATACTGAAAACACAAGCTGGTAGACTTGGATCTTGGTGTTCTCTGATAATGCTTTGTTCTCCCACACTCTCTTGCTCCATTTGGACATTAGGTTGCTTGCTTTGCCAACAAATGAGTTCTATTCGGAGTGAAAGTGTGCTGCTGATGGTGGATCCCAAGTATGTGAAGTTGTTTACAACTTACAAGGCAGCGTTGTTGATGGTGATGAATGGAGAGTCTGTAACACTAACACGTAATTAGGCTAGGTTGAATCATTTTCCATTGGCTCTTGTGTGGATATAGATGCCATCAGTAGATGAATCAAAGGCGTAGGTCAGCAGGAGGGAGAAGAAAATTCCAAAAAGAGTTGGTGCGAGAACACAGCCTTGCTTGACACCACTGTTAATGGGAGAGGGACTCAAAGAGATTTTACCTTTCATGTTGGTATGAAAGGAAGAGATCATGGTCAAATGCTTCAGTCAAATGCTTCCAGACCTCCTGAGGAGAGGGAAACGTCCCTTTCTGCTAACCAGATCGAAAGTCTTCATCAGGTCAATGAACAGCATGTGTAGCGGCTGTTCTTGCTCGCTACACTTTTCATGAAGTTGACGCAAAGAAACGATCATATCAGTTGTTGATCAGCCAGCCCTGAAAACCACACTGGGATTCTGTAAGCACTTGCAGCCTGTTGACAATCACCTTTGCAAACACCTCGCCAACAATGCTGAGCAATGAAGTCTCTCTATAGCTGTATGTGGATCTTAACTGGTCAAGATGCACAACGTATATTAATTTAATAACTTGGTTTGTGGTTTAAGTTTGTGTAACATACACTGTGTTGTTAATTCAATCTTGCAGGGGACAACAGAAGAAGTCACGCCGGACAAACTGGAGAAAAATAATGAGAACTACCAGAATGTCAAAGAGGTCAGAACTTGGTTTTGTAGTCATGTGGTTTTGATCCTGCACCTTCTGCGACATTCTGTCCTGTCAACCATTGCACCATGTTTGCTAACCACTGCATCAGTGGTCACTGACCACTGCACAGCAGAAACTAGTCACTGTGCCGTGGTGACTAAACACTGTGCCACAGTGACTAACCACTGTGCTGTGGTGACTAACCACTGGGCCGCGGTGACTAACCACTGGGCCGCGGTGACTAACTACTGCACCACAGGGATGCAGGTTCCAATGCACATGCATTTCATTCAGTGCAGTGAGGATGCTTTGGAAACTAATGATGTGAGTAGTTTTTAATTTACCGGTGAACACTAATCCAGGTGTGTAAAGGGGAAGAAGCTCTATTGAATCACAGCAACAACAAAGGAAACGTCACGACCACTTCAGTCCCAAAATGTGCTGAGAACAAAGAGACGTTCAGCAGATGAGAATGTCATCCTTTCAGCATCTGTGGACTCTCTGTGGAACAGCTCCAGGTGTTTGTTCACTCTTTGGGGCTTCATGTTCACATTCAGCAGTTCTTCTGTGGTTGTGTAGATCCTTGAGAGGCTGAACAAGATGTGCAGCAGTGGAGTTTGGAAGAAGCAGCAGAGGCTCCTGAAGAACATGGGAGCTTATAAGGTCATGTTGGACCTGCTGCAGGTCTCCTACGACCAGGTAAGACCTCCTGACAAGGACTCTGGCTGGAATCAGGAGTCACCATCATCTTGTCCTAATCTACTTATTACGACTTTAACAGATACTCTGTCAAGGGCTCAAGTAGTAGTGTTATGGTTAGCATTTTTCAGGTCAGCGCGTGGCTCTGGTCAAGTCCCAGAGGATAATCTGGCTTGAAAAAAATCCAAAGACAGATTTAAACTGTACGTGTGACTTCAAACTAGATAATCTGTGATCATGTGAATGTGACTGAAATGACTGAACGTGACTGAAACGACTGCACGATGTGACTGTTGATGCTTCAGGGTCTGGATGTCTGATTATTGAACCTTCTTTGTGTCCAGAACGACGTGAAGATGCAGGAGATTATCAGGTACACGCACGTGTTCCTGCAGAAGTTCTGCATGGGGAACCAAGAGAACCAGGCTTTGCTACACAAGAACCTTAATCTGTTCCTGACTCCCGGGGTACAGTTCCCTTCTCCTGCCCGCTAGAGGCTGCAGTGTTCTTTACTCCATCTGCTGGATGCTGTAATGAAATGTGGATCCTCAGAGTTCAGATCCTAGCTCGCTTTTTTTTCCATCCCGGAGGTTAAAGTGCATTTGCTAGTTTAGCTCAAAAGCACATCGCTAGTAAACTAGTAGTCGTGTTACCTGTGGCAGCAGAATGTACATTAGAGCCCTAATGTCAACATGAGAGCTGCACTGACCTCATAGGAACCAGCCACAGACCTGCTGTGGCTTCCCTGAGGATCCAGGTGATGCCTCACAGGGTTCTTGCAAACATGAACAAAAGAGGTGAACCTACTGAATTGAATTGAAGCCACTCGTGTCCACAGGTGGAGGTGTTCCATATCTGCGCACCCTCTGAATATCATCCAGACTAGACTGTGGCCTACCGCATGTCATCTGTCCATGTCCCACCTGGCCCGTGTCAGGAAGTGGTGATGGGCCGCTGCAGCTTCTAGCAGAATGTTGTTTTGCCTTTTCTTGAGTTGATTGTGATCTGAGGTGTTGATGTGACGTTTTGTTGCCTTGTTGTAGTTGCTGGAGGCGGAGACTGTCCAGCACATCTTCAGCAATAACTACCAGCTGTGCAGCGAGATCTCAGAGAGCATCTTACAGCACTTCATCCACTGCCTCGCCACACACGGACGCCACGTCCAGTACCTCAACTTCCTCCACACCATCATCAAAGCTGAGGGCAAGTACGTGAAGAAGTGCCAGGACATGATCATGACGGAGGTGAGGACCTGAAGGTGGCTTTTGGCTGCAGAAATTGTTTGTTCACGTTTTTAATCTTCCTGTGAAAAATTAACTTAATAATGCAAATAAGTTTAATTTACGAAACACTTTTATAAACATGCAAAGCAGCGTGCAGATGAAGATTTAGACATTTGGTGGTATTGTCCTGATTGTTCCATACCTTCAGTAGTCGGCCTTGTTTGTAATATAATGGCCATGTGCTGCATGTCACAATGTTCACATCCAACTCAGCTTACTGCTCAGAGAACGCCTCAGGTGTTACTGGGAGACTATGATTTACCGAATCACAAACAGCTGTCCATACGACAGTGTAGTCCACATGGAAACAGACAGTGTGGACGGTTGAGGACACATTGGAGGGAAACCAGAAGCCTGAGTGACCATGAAAGAAGCAAAGCTCACAAAATGACACAAGAAGCACAAAACACAAGCTTGAATAAACTCCAGCATGGAGGAGAACACAAGGAAACGGGAAGTAAACCCAAGAAAATACCCCCAGAGCCATTAAACAGACACCATGAACTACGACCTCCGTCGAGACTTCCTGGTGGAGAACAGACTTCATGAAGCTACCATCTGTCCTCAGACTGTCACAGTACCATCACCGTCCACTTTGGACTCATCAATCCACACAATGTTCTCCCAAAGCAGTTGAGGTCCATCACAGTGTGTTCTGGTCTGTTCCTTTTCTTCTGGGTCAGCAGATCCATCAAAGCTTCTCATTGAACAGATGCTGGACTTTTTCATCAGCTTTGGTAGAACTTTTCATGATGTTTGTGTCTCTTGTGTGTCCAGTTGACAAACGCTGGCGAGGACGTGGTCGTCTTCTACAACGACAAAACCTCCTTTTCGCTCATGTTGGATTTGATGGCAGAGAGCAGGGAGGGCATCAGCGAGGACAGCCCGCTCAGGTAACCACGGTGACCACCTGTCATCAGGGTGTAAATACAGTGTTCTGCAAAAGTCTTTGGCCGCCAACTAGATTTGGAAAAATGTTAGTGTCAACGGAAACACCTGTTTGAAATGTCTGAACATTAATATTCCAACAAAATCATATGTGAGGTTATTACCAAGTTACCAATTACCAAGTTACAAACTTCATTTTTGAATGAAGAATATCAACATTCAGTAATAAAATAATTTTAAAATTCGGTACAAACTGATTTTCCTATGAAAAGATTATTGAAAAGAAAGGACCATATTCTCCAGAATATAAGTCACACTTTTTTCTGTATTATCAGCCCTTTAATCTGGGGTTTTTGTGCATTATGTATTTTATTGTTTAATTATTGGAGTTTATTTTGTTTAGTGCTTTGATTCCTGGGGAAACCCACTATAAATCATAATTATTATAATTATTATGAATAGTGAATTTCTGATTTTTCAGTGTATAAGACACAGGACCTCCCAAACTGTTTAGTAAAACAACAAACAAGTGTCTGGAAAATGTGTTATATCAACAACATCAAATATTTCATAGCTTTTTGTTATTTTGCAAAGATTTTGGTCATAATTTCCTTATGTATTATTTTCCAGAACAGGTTTACAAAGTCCTTCCTCATCTGAAGACACAAGGCAAAAATGAATAAATACATACATAAATAAATAAAAGCATTTTGCAAATATACATGGAAAATTCCACAGAAATTTTTTTTTAAAAAAGACAAAAAAAAAAAAAAAAAAGACTAGAGCACTGCGCTTGTAGAGCACAAACCAACGGCAACACTAGTTTCCAATTCCACAAATTTTTACCGTCAAAAAAATTTGAAGGTCAAAGTCCTGTTAGACGTGACTTTTCACAAGCTAAAATATAAGGGCTTTTCAATGTTAAAAAGAATAACATATCCGCTAAATCCGTAATATGGATCAGATGTAGATCAGACTTAATCTGTGTACTGAGTGTGTCAGTTTGCACCTCATCATCACAAATGAGAGTGATTGAGGTACTTGTGATTGAGATATAATCCAAAATGTACACAAAATGGGATTTTCAATATTAAATTCAAATGTCCACAAAATCCACAATCCAGATCAAATTTAGATCAAACCTTTTTATCTTGTGATTATTTTGAAATGGATGCCTGCAACATGTTTCAAATAAGTTGGGACGGGGCAACAAAAGACTGGGAAAGTTGATGAATGCTCAAAGAACACCTAATTGGAAGCAGATGAGTGTCATGATTGGGTATAAAAGGAGCATCCCCAAAAGGTTCAGCCATTCACAAACAAAATGGGGCGAGGATCACCACTTTGTGACACAAACTTTGAAACAAACTCCAACAGTTTAAGAACAATGTTTCTCAATGTTCAATTGCAAGGAATTTAGGGATTCCATCATCTACAGTCCATAATATAAGCAGAAGATTCAGATAACCTGGAGGACTTTCTACACGTAAGTGGCAAGGCCGAAAACAAACATTGAATGCCCGTGAACTTCGATCCCTCAGGCAGCACTGCATTAAAAACCGACATCATTGTATAAAGGATGTTACCACGTGGGCTAAGGAACACTTCAGAAAACCATTGTCAGTTAACACAGTTCGTCGCTACATCTGTAAGTGCAAATTAAAACTCTACCATGCAAAGTGAAAGCAATACATCAACAACATCCAGAAACGCCACTGCCTTCTGTGGGCCCGAGTTCATTTGAAATGGACAGACACAAAGTGGAAAAGTGTGCTGTGGACTAATGAGTCCATGTTTCAAATTGTTTTTGGAAATCATGGACTTTGTGTCCTCCGGACAAAAGAGAAAAAGACCATCCAGATTGTTACCAGTTCAAAATTCATGTGTGATGGTATGGGGTTGTGTTAGTGCTCTTGGCATGGGCAACTTACACATCTGTGTTGGCACCATCAATGCTGAAAGGTACATCCAGGTTTTGGAGCAACACATGCTGCCATCCAAGCAATGTCTTTTTCAGGGACGTCCCTGCTTATTTCAGCAAGACAATGCCAAGCCACATTCTGCACGACGCGTGTTACAACAGCGTGGCTTCGTAGTAAAAGAGTGCGTGTACTAGACTGGCCTGCCTGCAGTCCAGACCTGTCGCTCATTGAAAATATGTGGTGCAATATGAAGCACAAAATACAACAGAGACCCTGGACTGCTGAACAACTGAAGTCATACATCAAGCAAGAATGGAAATTCCACCTACAAAGTTTCAACAATTAGTGTCCTCAGTTCCCAAACGGTTATTGAGTGTTGTTAGAAGGAAAGGTGATGTAACACAGTGGTAAACATACCACTGTCTCAGCTTTTTTGAAACTTGTTGCAGGCATCCATTTCAAAATGAGCAAATATTTGCACAAAAACAAAGTTTATCAGTTTGAACATTAAATATCTTGTCTTTGTGGCGTATTCAACTGAATATAGTTTGAAGAGGATTTGCAAATCATTGTATTCTGTTTTTAATTTACATTTTACACAATGTCCCAACTTCATTGGAACTGGGGTTGTAAAATATACATTAAATGGGGTTTTCAATGTTAAATCTAAAATTTGTAATCTGGATCAGATCCGAATCAACTTTGTCAGTCATTAAAGGATCCATCCTACATAACCCTCTCAAATATGAAAGAAATTTGATCTTTTTTGACAAGGTCTTGAATTTTGATATTTGTTACATTGTTTAATGTAACTTCTATAAAAATTTCATAACGGTATATAAAAAATTGTGGGCTCCAGGCTGTTCATAATCAAACAGACAAACCATTGTAGAAATTGAGTCAAACAACAGTCTAACAAGCATGGCGTGTCCTTCATTCACACAAAAGTAAAAACTTTCCAGCCACACAAACCTACATAAGACTCGGCCCAGCTTCGTACCCCACAGGGAGCTTGGCAGTGAAACACAACGGGCCTGGCTGGCTGATTACATGAACAGCAGGTGCAGATGGTTATCTTCACTTGGCACAATGCAGTGAATGATCGTTTGCATACACATTGTCGAGACAGTTTTGTAAACAGTCAATACTACATCGCCCGGCTTGGGGACCTGCCGGAAAACAGATGTACACCTTTCCTCAACAACATGCTAGGCGAGAAGCACAGTGTAACCTTGAGTGGTGGACATTTCTGTGCACACAGATTTAACCTAGAGTTGGCCACTGATTTGGTGAATTATGTCTTAATGTCCAAACATCTTGCATGTGCACGTGCATGTGCGCTACACTGTTACAGTTTTGTTTTTAAATTAACCTTTATTTAACCAGGTTAGTCCCATTGAGATTGAGACCTCTTTTGCCAGCGAGACCTGGACAGTTATAAAGTTTCCAATTCACCAAACCTGCATGTCTTTAAATGTGGGAGGAAGCCGGAGCACCTAGAAGAAACCCACACAGACACGGGGAGAACATGCAAACTCCACACAGAAAGGCCACAGGTGGGACTCGAGCCCATGACCTTCTTGCTCTGAGGCAACAATGCTAACCACTAAGCCATCGTGCTGCACAGTTAAACCAGAACACAAGGTTAAGACCCAAAATGCAGGGAGTCAGGGTGGAAAAGTCAAATAACAACTTTATTATGTGAGCAAAATGAATTCATAAATGTATGAGTCCGTGGGGGGTGGGGGGGTGCACTGGAGCAGGGAGATGCTGACTTGACCAGAATGATGGTGGGAGTGAATTCCTGAACCAGTTGGTGGAAAGCAACAGAACCAGGACCAGGCGGCCGTGATGGAGCTGACTGGAGGCAGAAAGACTGGCGACACAAGGAAAAAGCCATCAAAAAAGCAGAATGCACGAAGGAAGAATTGAGTTTTTGCTGATTGTAGAGATGCAGGACCATGGTTTAAGTGCAGGTGGCTGATGATTACTGGCGGGTGAGATGAATCAGCTCCATCACGCGGTGCATGGGGGAACAAGAAGACAGGGGGAACAGAGCAAACACCAAGGCAGCACAACACAAACGGGCCAAAACATAACGCGGTGGTAGAAAAAAGAAAGTGGTGAAGGCAGCCAGAGTGTTTTGTCTTTCAGGTATCACATCTCTCTGGTGGAGCTGCTGGCCGCCTGTGCTGAGGGAAAGAACGTCTACACCGAAATCAAATGTACCTCACTGCTACCCCTAGAGGACGTGGTCAGAGTAGTGACACATGAGGATTGTATCACTGAGGTACAGACCACAAGATGTTTCCTGAAGCCACACAGACCCACCAGGGTCCACAGAGTACAGATAGAAGAACAACACACAGTCACATCTAAACGCTTGTTTTGTTGAGTTATCCAGAGTTCCTGATGCAACTGTAAAACCTGACCAGGGTTCTTGGTGTTGGTGGCAGGAAGTGCAGGGGTTTGGGACACAGGACCATAAGGCAGAGTTTAAGGAAGTGTTTTGAAAAGTGCTTTTTTGTGACATGTGCATTAGAATTTACTGAACAATGAATATCGGCTGAAGAGCAAGAGATGAATGTGGGAATACTGTTCAGAACATCAGACTTTATTTCCTGGTTCTCCATCAAGATCTGTTAGATTACTTTGAGAAGAAAATCGAAGACATTAGGTTAAACATATCTCAGCATGCGTTAACCCATTCACTGCACCCTGCTATTGAGGTGGACGCCATCACTGTGGTATTACCTAGATTTACAGAATTTGATAGTATCTCACTAGGCGTGCTGACAAAACTTGTAAAGTCTACAAAAAGCACAAACATGGCTTATTTGATCCCATACCAAGAAAACTGTTTAAACCCTCTGGGGTCGATGGTGGAATACAAGTTTTATTTAATGATACACAACTTTTTAATGATATTAGAAAGAAACATACTTTTTTTGCAGAAAAGTACACTCCACAGACTTTTGAAGCAGCCATTCTTGTAGTCCTCATAGAAGCTGTCTGATGATGTGCGCAATGTGAGTGTCCAATCAGGAATTGGTTCACCATCACATGGTTTTCTAATATCCACTCGTAGAGCAGAGCAATCTCACGTGGTGCACCAAAGAGTGTCAGTAGAAAAGATGGGTTACTAGTTGTCCCATGTTGTTGAAATAAGTCTCTCTCGCTCCAATGCCTAAAGCACCGTTACGCATATGAATGGAATTGATCAGAGTAAGAGGGCCTCATATAATCTCACGTGGTGCAGCAAAGAGTGTGAGTAGAAGGGATGCTTCACTACTTGGCCTGTGAATGTTATTGAATAAGCCTATGGCAAGCTCTCTTGCTCCAACAATTGATGCATAAAGCTCTGTTTACGGATATGAATGGAAGGAGGGGGAGGGGTGTGAGAAGACGTTTTCAGTGCAGGAACACATTCCGAGAAGAAAAGTCAACTCCATGGAAGTGCAAGTTTGTGATGTGGCCCTTTGTGTAATAGCAGACAGAAATTGCTTTGAGATGTGGCATGAAGACCAACAAAAGGCATAGACCATTTTGTATATATTGTTCCCTCATATGTGCTCAAATCATTTCGGATCATGTTTATGCTGCCTTCAGAATATTTAATTTGTGGTCAGATGGCGCTCAGACTACTGTCGGATAGCTGACCCATCTCAATGGTGCCTGGAGGGTTTTGAACATGTGCATCACACTCGGGGCCACCAGCCAATTTTGACTAACTATGTGGACTCTCGCAGATGGCTGTCAGAGTGTTTTGGAACTGAAACCCCACACTTTTTGGATGTGCACCGATTCGTCATTCTGACACCATTCTGCGTGATTCTGGCTATGTATGACCAGGGTATTAGAATGGCCCAAGCAGAGGGTCACCCCTTTGAGTCTGGTCTGCTTGAGGTTTCTTCCTCAAATCATCAGAGGGAGGTTTTCCTTACCACTGTCGCCTGTGTTCTTGCTCTAGGGGTTGGTAAGGTTCGCGCTTACTTATGTGTTGCGCCTGAGGCAGCTTTGTTGTGATTTGGCGCTATATAAATGTAATGAATTGAAATTAAATTAAATTAACATAAAGCAGTCTTCTGCAGTGGTGGGCACAGTTCCGATAATTTGATAACAGATAATTATCGAAGATAATGTTTTCATTATCGGATTATCTTTTTAGATAACTTTAAAAGCCATTATCAGACTAATTATCTTCCGAGAAATTTTTGTGAGCTAACTTTTAGACCACTAACATAGTAAACAAAGCTGAACAGCGGCAAACATTTTTAAAATTTAAAATCATTGAACACCTACCTGTTAAAAGTTTCCTAACAGATGTATAGTTCCACCCTCTGCAAACAGAATAGAGCTGCTTCCAGGAGAAACTGCTCCATCCTCTGCAGGCAAAGGAGAACTGGTCACAAAAAAAAAAAATCATTTCCTTTAACACCATACTGATACACGGGCAATATCACCCAAGTCATCCAGAGGCATACATTTTTAACTTATTGTTCAAATTTTAACCAAACTAATTTTGGACAAGTTATTTAAAATTAGTCATGTCTGAAGTTTTATAAAGTGAAACTATCAGATATATGTTTTAGCTTTAAAGTAATGTGCTAATTTTTAATTTTTAGTGAGCACATGCTGTGCCCAACAGTGTATTATGGTTAGGATAGGGTAATCTCAGGACGTTCACGACAGGACAAATGCATTTCAGACACTCTGTTCAGGCTCCACAGACAACAGCATTAAACTCTAGTGCCTAAAACTCTTGTGAATATATTCTCTGGGTTTATAGACGTTATTGTATTTGCATCTGTTAAATTCTACGCATCTTAAATGTAGCAGACACAGATCATCTGGAATTTTGTTTTGGCAAGTTTTCAAGGCCTCTGCTGCTATCTACTGGCCAGTAGTGTTCATGGCAGCTCATGGCAGTATTCGTCCTGAAGCTGAGCAGACACTGTATGATATTTTTAATCACTGTACTCGGTTTCAGTTCAAACTGTACCACAGAGGCGCACGGTGTAAAAGTTCAGAGCACCCGATTTATGTTCTCACACACATTGTACGTTCAAAATCCACACGTCGAACTCGTGTTTCCAAAAGCAAAACATAGGCTTTTTTTTTCAAACTTAATTTACAAAAATTCTCAATGGGAGACATCAAAGTTTAAAAACAAAACAACAAAAAAACATTACAAGACAGCTCTGTGGTGTTTGCACATGCACAGTGCGAGTGGTTGGACGCTTGTAGCTCTTCAGCAGCAGGATACCCTCACGACGGCCGACCAGAATCATATCAGACGGGTTTGATTTTCATTCGACCATACGATCGGCGATCAGGAGGTGGTTGTGAGATGTTAAATGCAGCTTGTTACTCCATGCACACTACACGATGCAGGACACGCGATTAACCTGAAACTCGGTCCAAAAAATTCTCGCACAAATGAAAAATCATCTGAAAAAGGGCCAAAACTCAGTGTAAACAGTGTAAAGCCAACATTTATGTGTCAATATTGAATGCACATTTTACAACATCATAAAACGTGCGCACATCATAAAACTAATAATAAAAATAATAAAACTAATAAAATGAGCTCACATTCTCTCCACATGCAAAACATTTTGCGATGACACTTCCAGGCTCCGTAAAAATGCATGTTTTTACAAATAAAAAATGGAATATTTTACAAAAGCACATTTATCTGTAAACACCAACACACGACACACGTCACATTAACGTGTTGGTTTACATAATGAATGACTGAACCAATCAGTGTTTAGCAGAGGCACTTCTACCTAGAATCCTTTGCGATCTGTCTGTGTTTGTTACAAAACCTCAGAATTAGTGCATTATTCAACATTAAAAGATATATGTTATATTTTAACTTTGTACAAATGACAGAATTGACATTAATGGAGTTATTCTATCAGTATTCACACCAAACCATAAGTCAGCATGACTTTATTTTCAAAAACCTCCACCTGACCGGAGCGTTGTGATTCAAGATTCAAAGAAATTTATTGTCATATGCACAGTACAGAAGAACATCTTCCCTGCACAATGAAATGTGGCTACTGCATTTAACCCAATCCTATTTGCCAGTAGGAGCAGAAGTCGCCATTAGGCGCCCGGGGACCAGCTCCAGATGTACATCTCTGCCTTGGTCAACAGCAGGGCTGAGCAAACCAACACCGACCCATAACAAACAACACACACACAACACATAGGCCGGCCCGGTACATAAAACATATATATGAAAGCAAAACACGAGGGAAAAGGAGAAGAAAAAAAACCCTCATAGCTGCTGCATTACACAGCGGCAATGAGGAAAAAAAATCCCCATCAGCACAGAAAAACAATAATCACAGAAACAAAAACAAGGACACAGGACGACAACCGAGATTTGAAAGGACCAGTTTATCAGAACACTCCGGAGGCAGCCTGTTCAGCGCCGTCAACGGCCTTGTCCGACAATCCTGGAGGGGGGAGGGAGCAGCCCTGCGCAGTCTGAGCAGTCCTGGACAGTTCTAACACAGTTAACATCAGAGCTGGAGAAGCTGAGGGGAGGGGGGAAGACCAGGGAGTGAGGCTTAAGTGTTGATCTTCTGAGGAGGTTTTTATCACAGCGACCTTGAAGTGCAGCTGTATTTGGGGAAGCCAAATGAATAGCCAGATTAGCAGACGCCTGAAAGATTCCACAGTTCTGAGAACAGAGTGGCTCTCAATGCATCTGAATGTAGAATGTGGTCTTCACAGACGGTCATAGCGGGTTTCCAGGGCTGCAATCTTGCTCGAGATGTTTTCCAACGCGCGGTTAATCCCCGCCGACTGCACAGCCACTGCCTTCCCAATCAAATCAATCATATAGGGCAGCCTGGAAGGACCAATCAAAGCTGCTTCCACTTTCTTGATTTTCCGGTAAACCAGCAGAGTGCCCGCACCACACATCAGAAAGCCGGTCACCACCAAGCCGAATATGTACACATCTTCGACGTCCTCCACAGAAAGCATGTAAAGGCACATGACCTGCCATCTCCTCCACGAGTCCATCACGTAACCCATCACATGCATCCCGGCAGGACAGGTCGGGTCCTCCGCTCCCGAATGTCTTGTAGAAAAAATAGTATCAATTGCGTTCAGAGACCACTTTAACAGATCCATTTTTGTCATTTCCAGAAGAGCAAAGCTGCAGCCTCACAGACAACACACCACAGAAGCAGGAAAGATAAGGAGGGCGGGAGAAGAGAAAAGTGCGTCCGTCTCGGTCGAGTGCAAGCTGGCAAAAAAACAAACAAAATTGATGATTGATGTGATTGGTAGAGAGCTGGCTTTGTGGCTGCTCTCAGGGTGCTTCTGTGCATGAAGCCATGTAGTAAACAAGAGCTTCCAGCAGGGAGCAAGATGTTCAAACATAGAAGTGTGGGCTCATTGTTTGGGTCTGTTGTCGCTTTTGATGCTTCCAAAAGTGATCGTGGTGTTAAAACTCATTCAGCTTGTTAGTAGTTGCAAATGTACCAGAGACAATACTGGAATTTATCGGTTATCTGTAACGTCCGATACATTTTTGGGTGGTTTATCGGTTTATCTTTATCAAAGATAACTTTTCAGTTATCTGCTTATCTGTTACCAAAGTTAATTTTTTGGTTATCTGTACCCACCACTGGTCTTCTGTATCCAGAAAGTACAGCTGATGTAGTCTCACATATTTGAATTTGAGCTGTCTTTAACGTCTCCATTTGTTGGACTGATTTTATTCCCTTCTTTCTTTTGTTTCTTCAGGTAAAAGTTGCGTATGTGAATTTTGTGAACCACTGCTATGTGGACACTGAGGTGGAGATGAAGGAAATCTACACATCAAACCACATCTGGAAGCTATTTGAAGATTTTACTGTGGACATGGCCCGGGTAAGACACCAGAAGCAGCAGAACCAGTTCAGTCACAGTGTTCTGGATCAACAGGTAATCACAAACATGTCAGTTCTGTTTCCAAGCGTAAGACGAATGTCTCAGGCTGTTAAGTTAAGGAAGCAGAGATTCATATCAAGTCTTAAATTAAAGACGCCACCTGTAAAAGTGCTCCTGGCTGCTGGCATAAGGCTCCGCCTCTTTCTTGGAATAGGAAGGTGAACAGTGAGCATCCTGGTGACGTTTCTGATCTCTCACTTAGCTTGGACTCGATCCGTTACCCTGTTGTTTTAGGAGGATTCACTCGAAGTCTCCTAGGCTGTTGTCTGCTGAGTGCCACTGTTTTATCTGACCAGACTTCAAGATCAGATGGTTTTGTGGGAGTTTGTAGCAACTCTACCTGGAGGACTTGCAGACATGGACACAGCTGGCACTCTGAATGCACTGTGGGAGTTCTTCTACAATCCCACCTTGAAAGTTGCTCAGAATTGTTTGTGATTCACCAGTGTCTCACTGTTCATATGAGGATCCATTTCACATCTGAGGACATTATATCATCCAGAGGAGTCGCGGTGCATGGGTTGATGAAAAGTCTAGGCTGGACAGGAAGCTGAGAAAGTTGGCTGTGATGGTCCTGAGGATCGACAAGGCGACATTTCTTAGAGGAATCTGTGATCAGGTAACCCACCATCTGTGGTCTAGTGACCCTCGACCTGCCTACAGAGGAATCAAAGTACTTTTTTCTTCCAAAGCTACACCTCGTCCCATTGCATGGCCGACATCTTTTCAGTTCCAACACACATCTCTGCCATGCTGTCAAGTTGGGTTGCCTGGCTTAAGAAGTTTCAACAGGCCGATCCGCCGCAGTAGGATGTTAGCCATCTCCAGAGCCACCGTTCTTGTGGCTGATTCCCCAATCAAATGTGAACTACTGAATTTCAGTGAGATCACAGGCAGTGAAACAGAAGATGGCTTTGAAGCTGAGCTCCTTCAGGTGATGAAGGTGCTGTTCTCTTCTGTGCTGTACAGATGAAAAAATTGGACCCAAAATGCAGACAGCCATATACTGACAAAGTGAAATAAGCTGTTTTATTTAACAAACAAGAAGAGTCAGTGTCCAAAAGCTAGGAATGTGTCCAAACAGTCCGAAGTATATCAGATGTGAGTGGAGAGTCAGTGGGTCTGAAAGCTCAGCATGGGCAGAACAAGTGGCAAGGTTGGGTGTAGCCAGCACAAGAGGTAAGTCAAGAACTAGGAATGAACCGGTGTTTTACACAGCAGGTGATTGATAGGAGGTGCAACAGGCAAGTAGGCCAGCCACACCCAGCCTAACACACCTGTCACACCTGCTTCAGTCACATACAGAGTAAATATAAAGTCTTACATGTTTGTTTCAGTTCGATTCATCATCGCAGTCTGACGTAAACTATCCACATAAAGCCTCCTGATTTTGGAAAATGACGTCTGAAAATACTTTAATTCCTTGTCATGGAGAAACAAGTCCCTCTGTGTTTTTCTGCTTCGGGTGTGCGTCTCAGCCACCACTTTGCACCACAGCACCTTATTCATTAACGTCTCAGTGTTTATCACAGGCATCAGTCGATTCAGTCTGCACACGATGAAAATAAATTTTATGATCGACAAAAAAAAAAAAGTTAAAATTACTCTGTTTTGCCTCCATGTGGAGCGGAGACACCATGCAACACCGTACACATGATGGATAGTGTGCTTGTCAATATTTACGTGTTCCACCTGCCACACAAAAGGGTTCTGCCTTTGATGGAAAGGCTAACCATGCCAGACTTAACTGTTCTGACACGTATCACACCATGCAGTACCAACCCGAGCCATTCGGTGGAAACTGGACTGTCAGCACATGCTGGTTAAAGTGTCACCGTGTGACAGGTGTATACTTTATTAGACATACGCTAGCATTTTTCTTACGGTCAGCATACGCAGTGATGAAGGTGTGACAGGGCCTTAAGGCTCACAAGACAAACAGAAAAAGGCAAAATCCTAACATGGGACATGGACATCACCCCTAAGGACAAGGACAAAAGGACATTTTGTTCCATTCAGAAATGAAAGATTGATTACATGCTTGAAACAACTCCAGATGTGTCAGGAATGTGCCAAATCAGCCATCAGCTTTGGCTACACTACCGATCACAAAATAAAACAAAGCACAACAAAGAAAGAAGAGTCCGGTGGTCACAATCACCGACTGTCCAGACAATCAAGTGGTAAAGATCATGCACCCATGAAGTGGAACACAGTTGGTTTCAATGAAGTCAGCTGACAGTTGTGTTCCTTAGAACATCTCCAAAAGGTCCATATAATCCACCGGAGCCCTCTGTATGCCCACAGCAGGGTCTGGATCACTGCGGTCCAGCTGATCACCACAGCTGGAGCCAGCCCAGTTCCATGACTTTGACCCACTTTCACACATGTAAAACTAGAGTAACTAGTGTAAAACTAAAGTGACAGTAGGCTGCCCTTGGCTGACAGTCAGCTTGCCCCCCTGCCCCTTAAGGGAGTTATATGAATGTCATAAAAGATGACGAGATCACTTTTGGACATTTCAGCATTGTCACATTTTATTCCATGAAGTCAGTGTTCTACGACCCAAATCAGAAAAGGCTCATTGCAGACAGAATGAACCAAAAAATTTTTCATGTTTTTTTTTTTGTCTTTTCTCCATTATTTTTATTGGCTTTTGTTTGTTATTACATTACAAAAGAAATTGAAATGAACAATTGGGCCACAGAAACTCAGCAGTGTGAAACTTAATTTCCATGGCTTTGCTCAGAAAAATCTGTTTGTGCAGCCCAGCGTGTGTGTCAGGAAAAGGAAGACAGGACACACGGCCATTGTGATCCTTTGGAAGAACTCCAATAAAGAATTAAATAAAAGAATGAATTTCAATTTAGCAATTTATTTCATTTATATAGCGCCAAATCACAACAAAGTTGCCTCAAGGCGCTTCACACAAGTAAGGTCTACCATTACCAACCCCCAGAGCAAGAACACAGGTGACAGTGAGAAGGAAAAAACTCCCTCTGATGATTTGAGGAAGAAACCTCAAGCAGACCAGACTTAAAGGGGTGACCCTCTGCTTGGGCCTACCAACACATTTTACAATACAGGAAATTATACAGGAAATTTTGGGAGATTTTTGGAGTTCATCCTGGTGCACAAGGCGGGAGGCTTGCAGAAGAAAATGCCCACCACAGCCGCACCTCAAACAGAGAGAAAAGAACAGAATCAGGCATCAGAAAGACAACAAATACAGTATAATTTGTCAGCATTAAGCAACAAGAAAAGCAGAAGAAATACTAAGGTGATTGCCAGCCACTAGCCCTAAGCTTCACTAAAACACCCAGACTTCAGGTGAATTTGAGGCTGTGGCCCACTCCTTTTCCTAATAAAATGAATTTAAGAGTAAAAAACATAGTAACATACTCTGCCAGTATGCTAGCCATACGGGAAAATAAGTGAGTCTTAAGTCTGGACTTGAAGCCAGAGTGCTGACATTGTCTGTTCTGCATGGTGTGCACAAGGGTGTGCGTGACCAGGAGCATTAAACTTAAATGTGGTTTGTGCAGATCGCCCAGCAGGATGTGTCCAGCTCGCTCACGCATGTGGGCATGAGGTGGGTGCCAGCCAGCTGCAGAGCGGTCCAGCTGGAGGTGACTGGAGTGTTCAGCGCTGATCCTCCCCAATCATATAAAAGGAGAAGTGTGTGTCATCCCCTCACAAGTTGTTTCACATGTTGCTCATGTTCTGAGTGGGAGAGACGGCGTGGTGAGGGGTACGAGGTGCCCACCTGATGATTTGGCGAGGGGGTTTAACATGGGCGCCACCGTGCAACTGAGGTGAGGGGACAGTGAACGGCTGGGAACCTTGTGCCAAACTGCATGAATTTCCTCGTCAGAGGCTGTGCAATCCGAGCCTTAGTCTTTCAGACAGAGACATTCTGAAGTCCCTTTGTCCTGTTTGATAGAGGGGGCATCTGTACTCATCCAGCATGGAGCAGTAACTCTCCTGGGTCGAGTCCAAGCACAGGGACAGATATTTGATGACTGCTTTCCAAAATTTCTGAATCTGTAGACACTCTCAGAAACAGAGAAGGTTCCTTTTTTATTTGGACATTTAGTGCAGGTTTCTGGAATGTTGCCAGACACAAGCACACCACAGGGACGGGGCTTTCTCTGTCATTGCTTCTAAACTGTGGAACAGTTTGCCTCTGGGTGTTATGGAGGCACCCTCATTGTTCATTTTTAAAGTTTGTTTAAAAACATATCTTTCTTCCTTGGCTTTTGACACCAACAAGGCTAAGTTCGATAATTTTTTTTAAATTGCATTTTAGTGGTTCATTTTATTTTTATTTTATTGTGTTTTAATTTGTAATTATGTTTGTCGTGTGCCACCCCTTGTGTCAGCGCTGGCTGTTTTAAGGTGCTTTATAAATAACGTTGGTACGGTATGGTCCACTCTTGTACACTCTGCACACTCATGACTGTGTCCCTGTTACTCCACAAACACCATCATCAGGTTTGCAAATGACACGATGGTGATCGGACTCATGTCGGGATGAGTATTCCCACTATGCTTCCTTGACTTCATCTACCAGGGGGTTTATTGGAATTATTTTGTTGAGTTTGGGAGTAATTTTAACACATAAGTATTTAATCATTATTTGTTGTAAATGGAGTGTTTATAGTGGGATTTTATTCTCTTTCTCATTAAGGCACATTAATACTGATCTGAATGATCAGTTTTATATCTGGAAAATTCTCCAAAGTCTTATTGTTCTTGTCAAACAGGGAATACTATTTCTTAAATCTGTCAGGAAAGTTATGATATCATCTGCAAATAAAGAAATTTGATGATTTCTTCCTCCTGATGTTCCTGTATGTGTTCCAAATATGGTCAAAGCCTCTCTTGTTAATGTGAAGAGTAGTGGACAGACAGCCCTGTCTGGTTGATCACTGTAGACTAAAGTGTTTTGAAATGTTGTGATTGGTTCGAATTTGTGCAGTAGGATTTGTATACAATAGTCAACTCCATTGGAGGAATGATTTACCTAATCGCTGGACACACATCTGTTGTTTGCATTGCTGTGTCTTTTGTATTGTCTTTCTCACATAATATATTTAGAGCCCGTCCGATATGATGATAACCCTGTCTTTGTTTTTACCTTGTTGATCCTCAATTATCAACTTGCGTATTTGTCTTGTCTCTCGGTCATCTGTCTTTGCCTCAAGGAAAGTGATTTGCTTAATGGCGGATTCCAACGCTGGCTTGATTTTTGCGATTGCTTCTTCTATCTTGTCAATGCAAACTGCAGATTCAGTGATATGAGCTCAATTGGTCATACCTTCTTGTTTTATCTCCGTCACTTTACTTTCCAGTGCAGTCGGAGCATTTATCATTCCAGCCAGTCACTCACATCCGCAAGTAAAAATTTCACACTGTTTCACAGCCAAAAGCTTTGACATACAAGTGTGGTGTCATAATTAAAGGATGTTGACAGTTGGTAAGGGTTTTTTTTTTATTTTTTTTTAAGTAACACACGGTTTCAGAGCTTCTCCACTAATCTGCCATCTTGGTCACGTGACTCCAGTTCAATCTTTCAAGTTTTTTTCTCGTCAACTTTATTTCATTTGATCATAGTCATCCATTTCTTCATTTCAGCCCTGAAACACTTTTCAGAAACAGTTGGGCATTTCCCACTTTGTAAGGATTCCTTTATTTCTCTCAACACTTCAAAGTTGTTTTGACGTTGACGACACCAAGCGATGACGTGTTTCAGGTCTTATTTTGTTCCATTTTTCCTGCAAACACATCTTAAGTTGTCCAACAGGACGGGGTCATTGTTGCATTTTTTTGTTTCAAAATTTTCCGCACATTCTCTACTGGAGACAGGTCAGGACTTCAGTCCAGTACCTGTACCCTCTTATTCTCCGGCCACGTCTTTCAAATGTGTGGAGAATATGATTTTTCATTGTCTTATCAAAAAATTCACGGATGTCCTTGGAAAAGATATCTTGTTGGCAGCATACAACCCCAATTCCAATGAAGATGGGACATTGTGAAAAATGTAAATAAAAACGGAATACAATGATTTGCAAATCCTCTTGTATCAGTCCTCATGTATTCAATTGAATACACCACAAAGACAAGATATTTAATGTTCAATCTGATATACTTTGTTGTTTTTGTGCAAATATTTGCTCATTTTGAAATAGCTGTCTGCAACACATTTCAGAAAAGTTGGGATGGGACAACAAAAGACTGAGAAAGTTAATGAATGCTCATAGAACACCTAATTGGAAAAAGGTGAGTGTCATGACTGGGTATAAAAGGAGCATCCCCAAAAGGCTCAGCCGTACACAAGAAAAGATGAAGCGGCGATCACCACTTTGTGAACAGCCCCGTGAAAAAATAGTCCAACAGTTTAAGAAGAATGTTTCTCAACATTCAATTGCAAGGAATTTAGGGATTCCATCATCTACAGTCCATAACATAATCAGAAGATTTAGAGAATCTGGAGAACTTTCTACACGTAAGCTGCAATGCCAAAAACCAACACTGAATGCCCAAAAATCCTCTTCAACCTATATTCAGTTGAATACACCACAAAGACAGGATATTTAATGTTCAAACTGATAAACTTTATTGATGTGTTACATCACCTTTCCTTCTAACAACACTCACTAAGTGTTTGGGAACTGAGGACACTAATTTTTGAAGCTTTGTAGGTGGAATTCTGTCCCATTCTCGTTTGATGTACGACTTCAGTTGTTCAACAGTCCGGGGTCTCCGTTGTCATATTTTGTACTTCATAATGTGCCACACATTTTTAATGGGCAATAGGTCTGGACTGCAGGCAGGCCAGTCTAGTACCTGCACTCTTACTACAAAGCCACGGTGTTGTAACACGTGCAGAATGTGGCTTGGCATTGTCTTGCTGAAATGAGCAGGGACGTCCCTGAAAAAGACGTTGCTTGGATGGCAGCATGTGTTGCTCCAAAACCTGGATGTACCTTTCAGAATTGTTGGTGCCATCACAGATGTGTAAGTTGCCCATGCCACAGGCACTAACACACCCCCATACCATCACAGATGCTGGCTTTTGAACTTTGTGCTGGTAACAGTCTGGATGTTCTTTTTCCTTTTTTGTCCAGAGGACACAATGTCCATGATTTCCAAAAACTGTTTAAAATGTGGACTCATTAGATCACAGCACAGTTTTCCACTTTGCGTCTGTCCATTTCAAATGAGCTCCATTTCAAATGGCTACATTTCTGGATGTTGTTGATGTATGACTTTCGCTTTGCATGGTTGAGTTTTAACTTGCACTTGTAGATGTAGTGACGAACTGTGTTAACTGACAGTGGTTTTCTGAAGTGTTCCTGAGCCCACACGGTAAGATCCTTTACACAATAGTAAGTCCCTTCAGCTGCTCCCTTGTTTGCACTCGGGGTCGGTTTTTAATGCATTGCCACCTGAGAGATCGAAGGTCACAGGCATTCAATGTTGGCTTTTGGCCTTGCTGCCTACATGTAGAAAGTTCTCCAGATTCTCTGAATCTTCTGATTATATTATGGACTGTAGTTGATGGAATCCCTAAATTCCTTGCAATTGAACATTGAGAAACATTGTTCTTAAACGGCCGGACTATTTTTTCATGCATTACACTGCATCACTGGCAAAGAAGGCCCAGCAGCGTCTCTACTTCCTGCGCAAACTCAAGCGGGCAAGTGCTCCCCCAACCATCATGTGCACTTTCTACCATGGCACCATTGAGAGCATCCTCTCCAGCTGCATCACTGTGTGGGGCGGAAGCTGCACTGACTACAACAGGAAAGCCCTGCAGCGCATAGTGAATGCAGCTGGAAGGATCATTCGTGCCTCACTCCCCTCTGTGCAAGACATATACACCACCCACCTCACCCGCAAAGCAACCACAATTGTGGGCAGTGCAAGCCATCCCGCACACAACCTGTTTAGCACTCTGCCCTCCAGGAAAAGGTACAGGAGCCTCCTGTCCCGCACCACCAGACTCACAAAGAGCTTCATCCACCAGGCTGTAAGATTATTGAACTCTCTCCCCCCAGCTCCACCCAGGCTTTCAAGAAGCTAATATATATATATATATATATATATATATATATATATATATATATATATACACACACGAGGTCTGTCCGTAAAGTATAGGTCCTTTTTATTTTTTTCAAAAACTATATGGATTTCATTCATATGTTTTTACGTCAGACATGCTTGAACCCTCGTGCGCATGCGTGAGTTTTTCCACGCCTGTCGGTGACGTCATTCGCCTGTGAGCACTCCTTGTGGGAGGAGTCGTCCAGCCCCTCGTCGGAATTCCTTTGTCTGAGAAGTTGCTGAGAGACTGGCGCTTTGTTTGATCAAAGTTTTTTCTAAACCTGTGAGACACATCGAAGTGGACATGGTTCGAAAAATTAAGCTGGTTTTCAGTGAAAATTTTAACAGCTGATGAGAGATTTTGAGGTGATTCTGTCGCTTTAAGGACTTCCCACGGTGCGAGACGTCGTGCAGCGCTCTCAGGCAGCGTCATCAGCCTGTTTCAAGCTTAAAACCTCCACATTTCAGGCTCTGTTGATCCAGGACGTCGTGAGAGAACAGAGAAGTTTCAGAAGAAGTCGGTTTCAGCATTTTATCCGGATATTCCACTGTTAAAGGAGATTTTTTTTTAATGAAAGACGTGCGGGCGGATTGCAGCGTCGGCTCGCAGCCGCCGCGACGCTCCGTCACAGGAAAAACACCTCTGCTGGAAGCCTTAAGGACAAGTTGGAACATCTCCAGCTGATAAACAATTTCTCATATACTCACTCCACTGAAAGCCATCAAAAGCCAACTGGATTTTAACAAATGGTTATCAACACGGAGGTGTTTTTCCTGTGCCGCCGCGTCGGCTGCGTCCCGATGCGCGGACCCGTCCGCACGTCTTTCATTAAAAAAATCTCCTTTAACAGTGGAATATCCGGATAAAATGCTGAAACCGACTTCTTCTGAAACGTCTCTGTTCTCTCACGACGTCCTGGATCAATAGAGCCTGAAATGTGGAGGTTTCAAGCTTGAAACAGGCTGATGACGGCGCCTGAGAGCGCTGCGCGACGTCTCGCACCGTGAAAAGTCCTTAAAGCGACAGAATCACCTCAAAATCTCTCATCAGCTGTTAAAATTTTCACTGAAAACCAGCTTAATTTTTCGAACCATGTCCACTTCGATGTGTCTCACAGGTTTAGAAAAAATTTTGATCAAACAAAGCACCAGTCTCTCAGCAACTTCTCAGACAAAGGAATTCCGACGAGGGGCTGGACGACTCCTCCCACAAGGAGTGCTCACAGGCGAATGACGTCACCGACAGGCGTGGAAAAACTCACGCATGCGCACGAGGGTTCAAGCATGTCTGACGTAAAAACATATGAATGAAATCCATATAGTTTTTGAAAAAAATAAAAAGGACCTATACTTTACGGACAGCCCTCGTGTGTGTATATATATATATATATATATATATATATATATATATACTGCGGTTTTGCAAGTTCTCCCACTTAGAAATCATGGAGGGGTCTGAAATTTTCATCTTAGGTGCATGTCCACTGTGAGAGACATAATCTAAAACAAAAAATCCGGAAATCAGAATGTATGATTTTTTTTTTTTAATAATTTATTTGTATGTTACTGCTGCAAATAAGTATTTGAACACCTACCAACCAGCAAGAATTCTGGCTCTCACAGACCTGTTAATTTGTCTTTAAGAAGCCCTCTTATTCTGCACTCTTTACCTTTATTAATTGCACCTGTTTGAACTTGTTACCTGTATAAAAGACACCTGTTCACACACTCAATCAATCACACTCCAACCAGTGTCCACCATACCCAAGAACAAAGAGCTGTCTAAGGACACCAAGGACAAAACTGTAGACCTGCACAAGGCTGGGATGGACTACAGGACAACAGGCAAGCAGCTTGGTAGAAGACAACAGCTGTTATGATTATTTATCAGAAAGTGGAAGAAACACAAGATGACTGCCAATCTCCCTCGGTCTGGGATTCCATGCAAGATCTCACTTTGTGGGGTAAGGATGATTCTGAGAAAGCTCAGAACTACACAGGAGGACCTGGTCAATGACCTGAAGAGAGCTGGGACCACAGTCACAAAGATCACATTAGTAACACATGATGCCGTCATGGTTTAAAATCCTGCAGGGCAGCAAGGTCCCCCTGCTCAAGCCAGCACATGTCCAGGCCCATTTGCAGTTCACCAGTGACCATCTGGATGATCCAGAGGAGGCATGGGAGAAGGTCATGTGGTCAGATGAGACCAAAATGGAGCTTTTTGGAATCTACTCCACTTACCATGTTTAGAGGATGAGAACAACCCCAAGAAAACCATCCCAACCGTGAAGCGTGGGGGTGGAAACATCATACTCTGGGGGTGCTCTTCTGCAAAGGGGACAGGACAACTGCACCGTATTGAAGGGAGGATGGATGGGATCATGTATTGCGAGATTTTGGCAAACAACCTCCTTTCCTCAGTAAGAGTATTGAAGATGGGTCATGGCTGGGTCTTCCAGCATGACAATGACCCCAAACACACAGCCAGGGCAACTAAGGAGGGGCTCCGTAAGAAGCATTTCAAGGTCCTGGAGTGGCCTGGCCAGTCTCCAGATCTGAACTCAATAGAAGATCTTTGGAGGGAGCTGAAACTCCAAACCTGAAAGATTTGGAGAAGATCTGTATGGAGGAGTGGACCAAAATCCCTGCTGCAGTGTGTGAAAACTTGGTCGAGAACTACAGGAAACATTTCACCTCTATAATTGCAAACAAAGGCTACTTTACCAAATATTAACATTGATTTTCACAGGTGTTCAAATACTTACATGCAGCAGTAACATACAAATAAATTATTAAAAAATCATACATTGTGATTGTCTCTCACAGTGGACATGCTCCTAAGATTTCAGAGCCCTCCATGATTTCTAAGTGGGAGAACTTGCAAAATTGCAGGGTGTTCAAATACTTATTTTCCTCACTGTGTGTGTGTGTGTGTGTATATATATATATATATATATATATATATATATATATATATAAAATATCTGTTGCCCATGACAATGTCTTGCACTGTTTCACTTTATCACCACCACACCACTTGCACAGTGTCTTAACAAAAATCTGCTGCTGCTACAAATACTTAATGGTTTGCACTACTGCACTTTCCACTTTTACTATTACCTCAGACACTATACTGTAAATACTAAATACTTGTCCTTATTGTCGAAATGTCTTGTCCTGTCATCACCGAGGGAAGGTGAGAAACGAAATTTTGATTCCTTGTATGTCTAGTACATGTGAAGAATTGACAATAAAGCTGACTTTGACTTTGACTTTGTTGCCCCATCCCAACTTTTTTGAAATGTGTTGCAGGCATCCATTTCAAAATGAGCAAATATTTGCACAAAAACCACAAAGTTTATCAGTTTGAACATTATGAATATAGTTTGAAGAGGATTTGCAAATCATTGTATTCTGTTCTTAATTTACATTTTACAGAACGTCCCAACTTCAGTGGAATTGGGGTTGTATGTTACTCTAAAATCTCAGTGTACTTTCCTGCCTCAATGCTGCATCACAGAGTAGAAAGGACCTTTGACACAACCCAGACCAGGTCAGACCCTGGCTTTTGGACTTATTTCTGATCACAGTCTAGTTGGGATCCTTTTTGGTCTGGAGCACACAGCGTTCATTTCTTCCAAAAACGATGTGGAATACTGATTCATCTGACCACAATACACGTTTCCACTGTGTGATGGTCTGACCCAGGTGTCTCTGAGCCCAGAGATGTCAGTGCTGTTTCTGGATGAGGTTAACATCGGGCTTCTTTTTTTCGTAGTGAAGTTGTAAGTGATATTTGTGAATGTAACCCCGTATTGTTGTGTTTGACAAAGGTTTCCCAAAGTAACAACTGACCATGTGGTTATATCAGCTGTTGATGAATGAGGGTTCTTGATACAGTGCCGTCTGGGCAGTTGGAGATCACGAGTGTTCAGCTGAGGCTTGTGCCCGTTACGCACTGAAATTCCTCCAGATTCCTTGAATCAACTGCTGCTGTTTTTTTCTGGTGGGTTGATGATGTTTGCAGGTTTGTAACAAAAGAGAAAAGCGGCTTTCTGACCCAGTCTTGGAGAAATACATCATCAGCGTGGTATTTGACACCATTAACGCCTTCTTCAGCTCACCATTCTCTGAAAACAGCACATCTTTACAGGTAACATCGTATAAAGTCAGACAGACAGAGTGCTTTAGCTTCTTCTGTCTCACTTCTCTTTCTCTCTAATTGTCTCAGACTCATCACACCATCATGACCCATCTGCTGCAGTCCAGCATCAGACTGCTGGACTGTCCGTGGCTGCAGCAGCAGCACCGGGTCCAGGTGGAGACTTGCATCAAGACTCTGGCTATGACGGGTAAAACACACCAGCTTTGTCCACTCGGGTTCTCAGCATCCACCGGTGGACAGGTGTTTTGATGATTGAAGGTCTTTTCTGAGCCACATATCATTCACAGTGCTTCACTTTTTCCACATTTTGTTATGTTACACCCTTATTCCAAAATGGATTTTTTTTCCCTCAAAATTCTACACACAACACCCTATGACAAAATGAAAAAGTGTTTTTTTTTTTAGATATTTGGAAATTTATTAAAGATAAAAAAATACCAAGTGTTTGGAAAATTACCTAAAAACACTGACACAGACAACAAATGAGACACCAGGGAAAACAGGTTTCAGTTACTAAGCTCTTTCTTCATTTAAAGCTTTAAAAGTAGATGTCATACAGAGTGTAGGTCTGAAGACAAAATAAATCATGCCACTTATATACAGTCCCAAGGTGTTACAAAGTCCATCAATGAAAACATTTGATAGTATAAGACCTTCAGTCTCAAAGTCTTTTCCCGATCGATCGTTCATCATACATTGATGAAATATTGCCTCGCCTCATCATAGAGCATAAGACAGTCAGACAAATAGTCCTTTCCTTCTTGCTCATCATGCACTGATGAACGCCTCATTAATCTTATCTGTGCCCTTTGTACACTTCCTCTTCCATGGCATTGTTCAATCAATTACTAAGATAACTATAATGATAAATATAGTTTACAGAGCTTTAACAACATTAACTTTTCTAACACTAAGAAAGTGAAACGCTGTGAATACTTTCTGGATGCACTATAATTAGATCTTGTACCTGCTGATGTGATGCAGGACAGCAGGAGGCACTCCCCCGACAGCCAAAGGATATTCTGGCCACTTAGGCCAGAGCCAAGGTTTTAGCCAACTGGACAGAGCATTCGCCTCTCATGCCGGAGATCGTGAGTTGGTGTCTTGAGGGGCAGAGCAGCAACTACACTGAGTAGTTTAGTAGGTTGTTTTCAAGGGAAGTCCATGCCTGGAAACCCCAATGCAGTGAAGAATAGTGGTGGGTAACACTGAAAGTCTTTCTTCACAGTATTGACGATGAACAGGTAATCAACAAACCCGTTTGCAAAAGTGCTCTGGAGGGCGTTTGCAAGCGAGTAATCCAGTCAAACACCTGATCGGTCTGAGTACTCAACAAAGGCAGTCCGCATGGCTAAAGTGTCCATATGAAAATAAAGCAGAGTCACAAACAGCATGTAGCAGAGTCCAACAACGGCTAGCAAAACATCAGGAAACAGGAGGGGAACGCAAAGTTCAACAACATGAGATCAAACATGGGGTACATGGGATCCTGGATCCTGGACTGGCATACTGTTTGCAGATAGTGCACGATTCAGTAACCGGGGAAACGAGTGTGCATGTGAGGAGGAGTAAAGCAGATGAAACACACAAGGAACATATGTTTCAGAATAAAAGGAGAACATAATAACAAGGAATTAATACAGCAGGTTTTTCTCAAAAACGCAGTAACACCTGAGACGTGATCAGATCATTTGTGGTTAGACAACCAACCTATAAACAAATAGTCATTTGTACTGTTTGATATGAAGATGGAGCAGGACATGCTAACCATTTATCATGCTAGCATGCTAACATGTAGAGTTGTATTTTAGATGTTGAGCAGTTCTGATGTCTGATGTCTACTTGAGTCAGATTGTTAGCATGCTAAGCAGCTGTTAAAAACGTATCATGCTCATTACACAGACTTCTGTACGCTTAGTTACAGTGCTACAGACTCAACAGTCTTCAAATGTTTGCCGTGTTTTTAGCTAAAACCCGCACCGTCCCTCTCCCTCTGGAGCTGGAGGCTCAGATCAGCTCCATATTGTCCAGTACTGCACTGAACCTGATGTCCCGATCCAACCCAAACTTCAAATCCAGCATGCGCTCATCCCGGCCCAGCACGCCAGGCAACCCATGGGACTACAAGAACATCATCGAGAAATTACAGGTATGTCCAAACAAATGCAAACCCACTCATGCTGGCATGCTGAAGTACTCAGACAGTACTCACTGAATTCATAGACCAGAGGAAGACAACAGGTCCAATCCAGGTTCTTTGTCTGTTGATTGTCAATCAAATGAGGGGTAATAACAGCCGGACAGGAAGTAGATCAGAAGGCAGCCATGCAGTACGTTTGGGTCAAGATGGAGGACCAACAGTTGGCGCTAAAGTAACCAAGACTGTGTCTAAATGTACACGGACCTGACTGTGTCCGTGTGTGTCAGGACATCATCAACACTCTGGAGGAACGTCTCAAGCCGCTGGTCAACGCCGAGCTGTCCGTTCTGGTGGACGTCCTCCACCGGCCTGAGCTGCTGTTCATGGAGGGGACGGACACCCGACAGCGCTGCGAGTCCGGAGGCTTCATCTCCAAGTAGGTTGGGTACAGACCCTAAACACCACGGTACCACAACACACACAAACAGGATTCATAGTGTTTAAGTACAACAGACACACTGTGACACAGGAAGGGTAACGGGAACTGTGTGTGTGTGTGTGTGTGTGTGTGTGTGTGTGTGTGTGTGTGTGTGTGTGTGTGTGTGTGTGTGTGTGTGTGTGTACAGGCTGATTCAGCACACTAAAGCTTTGATGTCCTCAGAGGAAAAGTTGTGTATCAAAGTCCTCAGAACCCTGCAGGAGATGCTGATCCGGACTTTGGACTTTGATGAAAAGGTTAGTTTGCTGAATCACAACCAATAAATATTGTGATGAACTTGATGAAGAGATTTTTTGTTGTTTTCCGTCTGATGTGAATGTTTGACCCGTTGATGTTATGTAGGGACTGAAATTGACTGATTAGTTTACCGATTGTTGGTCCGTGCAAACGTTGAAATTGTTCCTGGTAGGGCAGCACCTTGTCTTCATGGGTGCACTGTAGAAGGTTCCAGGTTCTCTTCCACCTGGTCCTTTCTGTCTGGAGTTTGCGTGTTTCCCTGTGTGGGTGTGGGTTCCCTACGGGTGCTCTGGCTCCACCCACATGCAAAGATATGCAGGTTCGGTGAACTGGTAACTCTAAACTGACCACAGGTGTGTCTATCGATATGATGGCCGTCCTGTCCACGGTAAACCACACCTCTCACCCTCTGAGCACTGAGAAAGGCTCTAACCCTGTGACCCTTAATAATATTTAGGTTCAGAAATGGATGGATGAAGGATGGATGGTTCCTGGCAGGCTCTTGGTCATCATTGTGAGCACGTGTAGATGTTAAATCAAAAGTAACAACTTGTTTGGTCCCCAAGTGGCTGATTGAGTTCAAACTGATTTGGGAATCCAAATCCAGGTTGGTTCAGGTCTACACTGGAGCATGGTTTAGAGGTCTTGTACTGGGTTGATGGAGTCATCTACAACCCCTGGCAAAAATTATGGAATCACCGGCCTCGGAGGATGTTCATTCAGTTGTTTAATTTTGTAGAAAAAAAAGCAGATCACAGACATGACACAAAACTAAAGTCATTTCAAATGGCAACTTTCTGGCTTTAAGAAACACTATAAGAAATCAAGAAAAAAAGATTGTGACAGTCAGTAACGGTTACTTTTTTAGACCAAGCAGAGGAAAAAAATATGGAATCACTCAATTCTGAGGAATAAATTATGGAATCACCCTGTAAATTTTCATCCCCCAAACTAACACCTGCATCAGATCAGATCTGCTCATTGACATTGACCCTATGCCATGACATTGACCCTATGTGTCTTTTTGCAAGGAATGTTTTCACAGTTTTTGCTCTATGGCAAGATGCATTATCATCTTGAAAAATGATTTAATCATCCCCAAACATCCTTTCAATTGTCCAAAATATCAACGTAAACTTGTGCATTTATTGATGATGTAATGACAGCCATCTCCCCAGTGCCTTTACCTGACATGCAGCCCCATATCATCAATGACTGTGGAAATTTACATGTTCTCTTCAGGCAGTCATCTTTATAAATCTCATTGGAACGGCACCAAACGAACGTTCCAGCATCATCACCTTGCGCAATGCAGATTCGAGATTCATCACTGAATATGACTTTCATCCAGTCATCCACAGTCCACGATTCCTTTTCCTTAGCCCATTGTAACCTTGTTTTTTTTTCTGTTTAAGTGTTAATGATGGCTTTTGTTTAGCTTTTCTGTATGTAAATCCCATTTCCTTTAGGCGGTTTCTTACAGTTCGGTCACAGACGTTGACTCCAGTTTTCTCCCATTCTTTCCTCATTTGTTTTGTTGTGCATTTTTCGATTTTTGAGACATATTGCTTTAAGTTTTCTGTCTTGACGCTTTGATGTCTTTCTTGGTCTACCAGTATGTTTGCCTTTAACAACCTTCCCATGTTGTTTGTATTTGGTCCAGAGTTTAGACACAGCTGACTGTGAACAACCAACATCTTTTGCAACATTGCGTGATGATTTACCCTCTTTTAAGAGTTTGATAATCCTCTCCTTTGTGTCAATTGACATCTCTCGTGTTGGAGCCATGATTCATGTCAGTCCACTTGGTGCAACAGCTCTCCAAGGTGTGATCACTCCTTTTTAGATGCAGACTAACGAGCAGATCTGATATGATGCAGGTGTTAGTTTTGGGGATGAAAATTTACAGGGTGATTCCATAATTTTTTCCTTAGAATTGAGTGATTCCATATTTTTTTCCTCTGCTTGGTCTAAAAAAGTAACCGTTACTGACTGCCACAATCTTTTTTTCTTGATTTCTTATAGTGTTTCTTAAAGCCAGAAAGTTGCCATTTGAAATGACTTTAGTTTTGTGTCATGTCTGTGATCGGCCGGTGATTCCATAATTTTTTGCCAGGGGTTGTATGTCTACAGAATGTTGTTTGGTCCAGGACAGAAGGAAGCATTTCATATGAAGGAGAGTCCTTGAGGACACATTTTCTCAGATTGCTGGAAAAATGTTTTCCGTCAGATGTAACTGAAGATCTCAGCCATCGCTGAGACATCAGCATGTCATTGTAAAATACAGGACGCTGAAACTGTGCCATCTGCTTTCAGGGTATCTCACTCCGCAAAGTTCTGCTGCAGAACTACCTGTTCCCTAACAAGAAGACTAACCCAAAGACGGACCTTGCTGAGCTTGGCACTGCAGGTATGTATGCTGCTTGGACCTTTGATCACATTTCTGTGAGGAAGGTTACTCCTCAACCAACACTGGCCTCTAGTGGCCATGAAACAACATTCTGCTATTCCTAACAAAATGTCATAAATGGCGTGCAAACAAAAGGTCTACTTGACATGTTCCTGCGGAACAAACCAGACGTCCTCCACTGCTCCAACATTCATGTGAAACGAATATTTAACAATTAACTGCAAGTTATATTCAAAGACAGCAGCATGGACACAAATACTCGGATCCACCAGTACCCAATCATCGACACTGAATATGCAACAGTTTGTCCAGAGTTGGAATTTAGCAGAATTCACCAAGTGACTGACATACTGATTCCCTGACTAACTGACTCACTGAGATACTGACTGACTGGATCACTGACTCACTGACTGACATATTGATTCACTGACTGAATGACTGAATGACTGACTGACTGAGTCGCTGACTGAATGACTGAATGACTGACTGACTGAGTCGCTGACTGACTGAGTCGCTGACTGAATGACTGACTGACTGAGTCGCTGACTGAGTCGCTGACTGACTGAGTCGCTGACTGACTGAGTCGCTGACTGAGTCGCTGACTGACTGAGTCGCTGACTGAATGACTGACTGACTGAGTCGCTGACTGAATGACTGACTGACTGAATGGATCACTGAGTCGCTGACTGACTGACATATTGATTTACTGTCTGACTGACATGCTGAATCACTGACAGACTAAAACAATGACTGACTGACTCACTGAGATACTGACTGACTGGATCACTGACTCACTGAGATACTGACTGACTGGATCACTGACTCAGTGACTGACTGACTGACTGACCAAGTCATTGACTGACTGAATCACTGACTGACTGACTCACTGAGATACTGACTGCCTGACTGGATTACTGACCCCCTGACTGACTGACTCATTGGCTGACTGACTCACTGACTGACATATTGATTCACTGACTTGTGCACCAGCATGGACTCCCAAAATCTCCTGTATAATTTCCTGCATTGGTGTCAATGCTATTGTGTCTATTCTGTCAATAGCATGGCCCAAGCAGAGGGTCACCCCTTTGAGTCTGGTCTGATTGAAGTTTCTTCCTCAAATCATCAGAGGGAGTTTTTCCTTACCACTGTCACCTGTGTGCTCACTCTGGGGGTTGGTAAGGTTAGATCTTGCTTGTGTGAAGCGCCTTGAGACAACTTTAATGTGATTTGGCTCTATATAAATGAAAATAAATTGAAATTGAAAACTGACTGACATACTGCCTGACTGGATCACTGACTCACTGACTGACATACTGCCTGACTGGATCACTGACTCACTGACTGACATACTGATTTACTGACTGACTGACTAAATCACTGACTGACTGACTGACCGAGTCACTGACTGACTGAATCACTGACAGATTGACTGACTCAATGACTGACTGAGTCACTGGCAGATTAACTGAGTCACTGGCGGATTGAGCGTTTCACTGACTGACTGATTATATTACGCCTATGCATGTGCTGCTAATTGCACAGAAAACTTCAGTCGTGGAGCGACACACTAAATATTCAGCTGCAGGATGTTTTAGGGTTTGATATAGCACCAAATATTTAAAGTGCAACACAGTCGCACACAAATGTGAACTGAACAGATGTGTTTAGAAAGTCAGTCACAGGTCATAGGACTGAACCACAGACAGGACCCCCAGACAGGGCTGGACTGCACACAGGACCGCAGCGATTGATCAGTAACAGCAGGACCACAGACAGGACAGGACTGCAGACATGACAAGACCAAATAAAGTAAAGGACCAAATACAGGGCAGAACCACAGAAGGTGACTGAACCACAGACAGTACTACAGATGGGACTAGACCACGGATGGGACAGGACCATAGGCAGGACCACAGATGGGACTGGACCACAAATGGGATTGGACCATAGATGGGCTGGACCACAAATGGGACAGGGTCACAGACTGGACAAGACCACAGATGGGACAGGACCACAGACAGAAGCAGAGACACGACTGGGTTGTGTCCATTAACAGTCTCTTTTCCTCTGCTTGGACTCCAGGCGGGGAGCAGGAGCGGGACTGGGTGGCCGTGGCAGCGATTCAGTGTCATCTGGACAGAGAAGGAGGAACTAAACTCTTCACTGACCTGGTGATGAGCACCAAGAACGACAAGACTTTCCAGGAGAGTATCCAGCTCGCCATCTGCCTGCTGGAGGGCGGCAACACTGAGATCCAGGTCCCGCTTTTAACCATCCACACTAACCTGCCACTCGCTGCGTATAATTCATTAATTTCACAGCAGGAAATATTTTTCAGGATGGGAATCAAACCGTGGACATGTGGCCCACTTCAGGAATGTCCTCACAGACGTTTTCTCACTTGTTGTGGGTCGTTGCGTGGAACAAATAACTGCACACAAATTTGTAAGGAATAAACTAACCACGTGGCTATCAGTCTGTTACCACACATGCTAGCAGAATGAGTTTGTGCTAGCTGAACTGAGTCAGCGTCATGCCTGGGTGAGGTTAGCTGTCTACGCTCATTCTGCACACTGAAAAACCACCTGCAGCTGAGATTATAGTTTTATGATTGAAGGTTATGGTGACCACCAGGTGGCAGTGTTTTCGTCATTCTTTTTAGCAGTTCTGAGAGGTTGTGTTGTCACTCCTGCAGAATTCTTTCTATAAGCTTATGATGGGGGACAACAAGTCTGAGAGGTTCTTTAAGGTTCTTCATGATCGGATGAAGGAGGCCCAGACGGACGTCAAAGCCACCGTGTCTGTTAATGTTGGCGAGGTGACGCACAGAGCCAATGAGAAGGAGCTGGACAGTGGTGAGTCACACATTATTAAATGTTTCTCTGTACCTCAGCTTCTTTATGACATCACCGGCACAAATAAAGTTTGTCTGTACTTCAGCTTCGTTATGACATCACCAGCACAGATATGGCTTCTTACTCAATACTGGTATTAGCACAACTACTCACATTCAATCAATTTGATGGATAAATTAAGAATATGTTAAATTAGGAAGATATTCAAAATTTATTTGGATGTCTCAAGTCTTTTTTCTTTCACTTTGTGTTTTTGGGGAGCTATTACAAATGTTGTTCTAGATTTTGATTTTCAATTTTGAAGGTGGTTCAACAACACTGGTACTTCCTGGATCTGGAGGTCACCCTCTGTTGGTCCAGGGCCAATCCATTGCTCCAGTACCAGGTGCCTCCTCCATGTCAGTCCAACCAATCATGGAGCAGAATGAAGTGGTGACAGAGATGGGTCCTGCCATTACCATCATGAAGCCCATTCTGAGGTTCCTGCAGCTACTCTGTGAGAACCACAACCAGGATCTGCAGGTCAGTTCCAGCCAACGCTGCCATGTCTGGGTGGATTTTAAACCCTGTGGTTGCAGGGGCACATGTATGAGGTCGTCACCTCTGTGCTTCAATACTGTACCTCATACAGAAAATCAAAACCACTTCAGTCATCCTGTAAAGAAGCACAGCTGATGATCCAGGTTCTCACAAGCTGTCTCAAACTTTGGACCAAAAGAAATCCAGTTGTATGTAAAAGTTTGGGCACCCCTGATAATTTTCAGGATTTTCCTTTATAAATCATTGGTTGTCTGGATTAGAAATTTCAGTTAAATATATCATATAGCAGACGAACACACTGATATTTGAGAAGTGAAATGTTTCTAGTATTTACAGAAAGTGTGCAATAATTATTTAAACAAAATTGGGCAGGTGCATAAATTTGGGCACCCTTGTCATTTTACTGATTTGAATACATTTAGCACTAATTATTGGAACACAAAATTGGTTTGGTAAGCTCATTTGACCCTTGACCTCCTTACACAGGTGAATCCAATCATGAGAAAGGGTGTTTAAGGTGGCCATTTACAAATGTTTCCCCTCTTTGCATCTCTTCTAATGAGTGGCAACATGGGAGCCTCTAAACAACTCTCAAATGACCTGAAAACAAGGGGCGGTACACATGGCTGAAAAGAACACAGCATTCCAAGAAAAACACTTGGTACCTACAGTAAAATTTGGAGGTGGTTCCATCATGCTGTGGGGATGTGTGGCCAGTGCAGGTACTGGGAATCTTGTTAAAGTTGAGGGTCACATGGATTCCAGTCAATATCAGCAGATTCTTGAGAACAATGTTCATGAATCAGTGACAAAGTTGAAGTTGCGCCGGGGCTGGATCTTTCAACAAGACAACGACCCTAAACACTGCTCAAAATCTACTAAGGCATTCATGCAGAGGAACAAGTACAATGTTCTGGAATGGCCATCTCAGTCCCCAGACCTGAATATTATTGAAAATCTGTGGTGTGATTTTAACCGGGCTGTCCATGCTCGGAAACCAACAAGAAGAATGGTCCAAAATACCTTCAATCAGAATCCAGACTCTCAATGAAAGCTATAGGAAGTGTTTAGAGGCTGCTATTTCTGCAAAAGGAGGATCTGCTAAATATTGATGTATTTTCTGTTGGGGTGCCCAAATTTATGCACCTTCCTAATTTTGTTTAAAGACTTATTGCACACTTTTTGTAAATCCTATAAACTTCATTTCAATTCTCAAATATCAGTGTGTTTGTCTGCTATATTATATATTTAACTGAAACTGCTGATCCAAACAACCAATGATTTATAAAGGAAAATCATGGAAATCATCAGGGGTGCCCAAACGTTTACATATAAATGTACATGCAGGCTTCAGTGAAAAGTCAGGTCTGGAAACAGGGCCGAGAACCATTCTGGAAGGCAACAACCCAGACAGACCACCAATCCAACCCCACCTCTCCAAAGTAATGTGGAGTGTGCAGGAGGCGGGGTTTAGTGAGGGCTTGTGTCTTTGTCCAGCATGCAGTAGGCGGGGTTTAGTGAGGGGTTGTATCTTTGTCCAACGTGCAGTAGGCGGGGTTTAGCCAGGGATTGTTACTTTTTTGAGAGTGCAGGAGGTGGGGTTTGGCTGGGAGTTGTGTCTTTGTTGAGTGTGCTGGAGGAGGGGTTTTGTGAAGGGTTGTGTCTTTGTGGAGCGAGCAGGAGGCGGGGTTTAGTGAGGGGTTGTGTCTTTGTGGAGTGAGCAGGAGGCGTGGTTTAGTGAGGGATCGTGTCTTTGTTGAGCATGCAGGAGGCAGGGTTTAGTGAGGGGCTGTGTCTTTGTGGAGTGTATAGGAGACAGGGTTTAGTGAGGTGTTGTGTCTTTGTTGAGCATGCAGGAGGCGGGGTTTAGTGAGGGGCTGTGTCTTTGTGGAGTGTATAGGAGACAGGGTTTAGTGAGGTGTTGTGTCTTTGTTGAGCATGCAGGAGGCGGGGTTTAGTGAGGGGCTGTGTCTTTGTGGAGCGTACAGGAGACAGAGTTTAGCGAGGGGTGTGTCTTTGTGGAGTGTATAGGAGACAGGGTTTAGTGAGGGGTTGTGTCTTTGTTGAGTGTGCAGGAGGCGGGGTTTAGCCAGGGGTTGTGTCTTTGTGCAGTGTGCAGGAGGCGGAGTTTAGCCAGGGGTTGTGTCTTTGTGCAGTGTACAGGAGACGGAGTTTAGCCAGGGGTTGTGTCTTTGTGGAGTGTACAGGAGACGGAGTTTAGCGAGGGGTGGTGTCTTTGTGGAGCGTATAGGAGACAGGGTTTATTGAGGGGTTGTGTTTGTTGAGTGTGCAGGAGGCGGGGTTTAGCCAGGGGTTGTGTCTTTGTCCAGCGTGCAGTAGGCGGGGTTTAGCCAGGGACTGTTTCTTTTTTGAGCGTGCTGGAGGTGGGGTTTAGCTGGGACTTGTGTCTTTGTTGAGCGAGCAGGCAGCGGGGTTTAGTGAGGGGTTGTGTTTGTGGAGTGAGCAGGAGGCAGGGTTTAGTGAGGGATCGTGTCTTTGTTGAGTGTGCATGAGGCGGGGTTTAGCCAGGGGTTGTGTCTTTGTGCAGTGTGCTAGAGGCGGAGTTTAGCGAGGGGTTGTGTCTGTGTGAAGTGTGCAGGAGGCGGAGTTTAGTGAGGAGTTGTGTCTTTGTGAAGTGTGCAGGAGGCGGGGTTTAGCCAGGGGTGGTGTCTTTGTTGAGTGTGCAGGAGGCGGGGTTTAGCCAGGGGTGGTGTCATTGTTTAGCGTACAGGAGGTGGGGTTTAGTGAGAGGTTGTGTCTTTGTGGAGCGAGCAGGAGGCAGGGTTTAGTGAGGGGTTGTGTTTGTGGAGTGAGCAGGAGGCAGGGTTTAGTGAGGGATCATGTCTTTGTTGAGTGTGCAGGAGGCGGATTTAGCCAGGGGTTTTGTTTTTGTGCAGTGTGCATGAGGCGGAGTTTAGCAAGTGGTTGTGTCTTTGTGGAGTGTGCTAGAGGCGGAGTTTAGCGAGGGGTTGTGTCTTTGTGAAGTGTGCAGGAGGCGGAGTTTAGCAAGGAGTTGTGTCTTTGTTGAGTGTGCAGGAGGCGGGGTTTAGCCAGGGGTGGTGTCTTTGTTGAGTGTGCAGGAGGCAGAGTTTAGCAAGTGGTTGTGTCTTTGTGGAGTGTGCTAGAGGCGGAGTTTAGCGAGGGGTTGTGTCTTTGTGAAATGTGCAGGAGGCGGAGTTTAGTGAGGAGTTGCGTCTTTGTGAAGTGTGCAGGAGGCGGGGTTTAGCCAGGGGTGGTGTCTTTGAGTGTGCAGGAGGCGGGGTTTAGCCAGGAGTTGTGTCTTTGTGGGGTGTGCAGGAGGCAGAGTTTAGCCAGGGGCTGTGTCTTTGTGGAGCCTGCAGGAGGGGAAGTTTAGTGAGGGGTTGTGTCCTTGTGGACCGAGCAAGAGGCGGATTTAGCCAGGGGTTGTCTTTGTTGAGTGCAGGAGGCAGGGTTTAGCGAGGGGTTGTCTTTGTTGAGCGTGCAGTAGGTGGGGTTTAGCGGGGGTTGTATCTTTGTTGAGCATGCAGGAGGCGTGGTTTAGTGAGGGTTTGTGTCTTTGTTGAGCGTGAAGGAGACGGGGTTTAGTGGAGGGTTGTGTCTGTGTGAAGTGTGGTGGAGGCGTGGCCTGGTTAAAGATGGGTAGAAAAGACTGTTCGGGAGCGGTACATACGAGTGCTAATATGGCGGCCAATTTGCTTCAAAAATATTGACCCATGAGCTGTCCAGTGTTGTATACAGATCAGTGGCCCAGTCCAGGCCTGATCCAGCTCGGGTCTCTGACTGTGTCTCGCCTCATTAGAACCTTATTTAAACACCAAATTGTACATCAGTACCAATATGGCAGACATTAGTGTGTGGCCTTTAACCTGTCCAGTCCAGAAAGATTGAGTTGTCAGTGCTTCTGGCACTGCCTTGTGGCAGTTGGTTGAATGACAGTTTGTTGGTGTTGCTGGATTTGTTGAACCCGTCTGTGACTGTGCTTGTTGGTTTGCAGAACTTTCTGCGCTGCCAGAACAATAAGACCAACTACAACCTGGTGTGTGAGACGCTTCAGTTCCTGGACATCATGTGTGGAAGCACCACGGGAGGACTCGGCCTGCTGGGCCTCTACATCAACGAGTCCAACGTCCACCTGATCACTCAGACCCTAGAGACGCTGACCGAGTACTGCCAGGGGCCCTGCCAGGAAAACCAGGTGCACCAGAACTTTCTAAATGAAATCTGATCGAGCACTTCAATCTGATTGATCACGTCAATCTAATTGTTCACATCAATCTGATCGTTCACGTCAGTCTGATCGATCACATCAGTATGATCAATCACGTCAGTATGATCAATCACATCAACCTGATCGATCATTTCACATCAGACTTTTTTCGGGAAAACAGACTTTCGTATAAATCGGCCGGTTCTGTGGTCTAAACCCTCGCACACAGGGACTTGTGTGTCAACATTACTCCAGTTACACTAAGTCCTCACAACATGGATCCACCTAAAGTCACATATACATAAATATACATCTCAGAAACAAGACTTCAGGATTCATCCTCAACTTCTGGAGCATGATCCTGGGGAGTCGTTGACTCCTTCTGGAGGGGACAGCAGATAAGTTAAGGACTTAAGTCCTTCTTGACACGTTTGTCGGAGAAATTTGGTCGACCACAAGCACAAGTTGAGTCCACCGCTGCTTCTTCTCAGTGGTTTCAAAATGGGATAAAGTTTACTCCTTCCATGTAATCCGTGGCGGGTATCTTGAATCGCTCCGCGTCCGACACAGGCCATAGCTACGGTGCTTTGTTGCCACCATTTTTGGCTTGAAGGGCTATTCCGCAGAAAATAAAATGAAAATGACGACTTGGTCCTTTTAAGCCTGGTTCACACGACAGGATCTTAAAATAATTTTTAGGTTTCCAAAACCTGAGAGACTACACACATGAAGATAAAAAAAATCACGGATCTGGCAGGTTTGGTCGTACAGTGTGTGGTGTTCAGCCACACGGTAAGGACAACACCACCACACACTAACAGATTTCACACATGAACATTCACAGCTCAGACAGGAAATCTTGCAAAATCTCTCTATTTAAAACAGAGGGGGAAAACGATACAAAAAGAAAAAGAAAAGGCATTCTTTAAAGGAGTGGAGACAACGTGACCACCGGACTTTCTGGTAAGTCAAAACAGCTGTTTTGATTTTATTTTCCGCTCCGTACGTCTGTCACCTCGCTTTCTGATTGGCTGCACGTCACATTCAGCAGGCTGTGTGCACGTTTGTGGTCGGAGGACACCACACACACTGCGATATTGGGCCAAAAAATCAAACATGTTGAATATCCCAGATTTGCGATCGGAGCGCCCCTGATGGCCTTCCGAGCAGATCAGAGCACTCTTAACACACCACACACGGCAGGAATATCTGATAAGATTATCTTTAGCGTCATCACGATTGTCGGGGCGTCCTTAAGATTGTCGGAAGGGGAAGATCGGGTCCGATATCGGCCTAATTATCCTGGCGTGTGAACCTGGCCTTAGACGGAGGGGAAAAGTTCAGTGCAGGCTTCACCTCCTTCAGGCATGATGCAGAGCTAGCTAATGTTAACTGCCTGTTTGTAAACAGACAAAGGTGTGCGCCGGGGGAAGGGCGGCAGCGGCCGCCTCCGCTCTGCCTGTCACGAATTCTCATAATCCACTCATACCGTAGGGACGGTATAATGGAAAATTTTAGTGGTTTTAATACCGTGGCTTTTTCATACCCTGGTATACCGTGAAACCGATTATCAGCCCATGTCCACCCCAACATTATGGTTCTGGTGTACCTGTGTGTTAAGGGTCTGTCCATGGTTCCAGTGTACCCTGAGGTTAGGGGTCTGTCCATGGTTCTGCTGTCCCCTGAGGTTAGGGGTCTGTCCATGGTTCTGCTGTCCCCTGAGGTTAGGGGTCTGTCCATGGTTCTGCTGTCCCCTGAGGTTAGGGGTCTGTCCATGGTTCTGCTGTCCCCTGAGGTTAGGGGTCTGTCCATGGTTCTGCTGTCCCCTGAGGTTAGGGGTGTTCCCTGAGTCAGATTTCTAGTTGACAAATAATCCAAAGTAAGAATTTTGTTTGCGTTTTTGCAGACTTGCATCGTGACACACGAGTCCAACGGGATTGACATCATCACAGCACTAATCCTGAATGACATCAGTCCTTTGTGTCGCTACCGAATGGACATGGTCCTGCAGCTGAAGGTGTGTTTTTTTTTTTCTCCCCCTGAACATGTTTCACACATCCTCAGACCAGATGTTTGATCGCTGCATTGCTGGTTGTCAGGACAATGCATCCAAACTCCTGTTGGCTCTGATGGAAAGTCGCCATGACAGCGAGAATGCAGAAAGAATCCTGTTCAACCTGCGACCGCGCGAGCTGGTCAGACTGTCCTGATGTCCTCTGCAGATCTCACTCTTAGTTTGTCATTTCAAAGTGTGTCCACATCCACGTATGTAAGCGACCATCTAAACTTGTGTGTGTGCTTGTGTGTGCAGGTGGATGTGATCAAGAAGGCGTACAACGAGGACAGTGACTGTGAGGGGATGGAAGTCTCTCCCCGTGAGGTGGGACACAACATCTACATCCTGGCTAAACAGGTGACACAACACAAGCTCCTGATTGGCTACAGGAACCTCCTGCCAGTGCAGATCGCATGACCCATGACCTTTGTCTCTGTGAATGATGTATGTATATGCGTGTGTGTATATATGTGTGTGTCTGTTTATGCGTGCGTGTGTGTGTGTGTCTGTGCATGCATGCCTGTGGGTGTTTTCAGCTGGCCAGACACAACAAGACTCTGCAGAATCTCCTCAAACCTCCCAAGAAGAACAAAGAGGGCGAGGAAGGCATTTCGTCCATGGTAAACATCCATCTCCAGACATGGGGACTCAGTGGTTAGCACTGTTTCCTCACAGCAAGAAGGTCTGGGGTCCGATCCCCTTCATGTCCACTTCCTTTCTGTGTCTCTGTCTGTGTGGGAGTCTTCTGGTTTCCTCCCACCATCAAAAACATGCTCCTTAGGGTCTGCTTCTTTCTCTGCCCCTAAGCAAGGCAGCTTCTCTCCTTCCAGGTTTCGTCTCTGGACTGTGGCTGACCACTGCACATAGTGGTTGTTTAAGTGCATGTAGAATGTTAAAGGCAGAAGCTGCAACTCCAGTAACACATTTCATTGTATGTAAAAGGACATTAAAGGCCCATCTACTTCTCCTTGAAATAAAATACAACCCCAATTCCAATGAAGTTGGGACGTTGTGTAAAATGTAAATAAAAACAGAATACAATGATTTGCAAATCCTCTTCAACCTGTATTCAATTGAATACACCACAAAGACAAGATATTTAATGTTCAAACTGATAAACGTTGTTTTTGTGCAAATATTTGCTCATTTTGAAATGGATACCTACAACACTTTTCAAAAAAGTTGGGACAGTGGTATGTTTACCACTGTGTTACATCACCTTTCCTTCTAACAACACTCAATAAACATTTGGGAACTGAGGACACTAATTGTGAGTGTCATGATTGGGTAGAAAAGGAACATCCCCAAAAGTCTCAGCTGTTCACAAGCAAAGATGGGGCGAGGATCACCACTTTGTGAACAACTGCATGAAAAAAATAGTCCAACCATTTAAGAACAATGTTTCTCAAGATTCAATTTCAAGGAATTTAGGGATCCCACCATCTACAGTCCATAATATAATCAGAAGATTCAGAGAACGTATTTCTACACGTAAGCGGCAAGGCCGAAAACCAACAGTGAATGCCTGTGACCTTCGATCCCTCAGGCGGCACTGCATTGAAAACCGACATTGTGTAAAGAATCTTACCGTGTGGGCTCAGGAACACTTCAGAAAATCATTGTCAGTTAACACAGTTCGTCACTACATCTACCATTGCAAGTTAAAACTCTACCATGCAAAACGAAAGCCATACATCAACAACATCCAGAAACACAGCTGCCTTCTCTGGGCCCAAGCTTATTTGAAATGGACAGACACAAAGTGGAAAAGTGTGCTGTGGTCTGATAAGTCAAATTGTTTTTGGAAATCATGGACGCCGTGTCCTCCGGGGACAAAATAGGAAAAAGACCATCCAGATTGTTACCAGCGCAAAGTTCAAAAGCCAGCATCTGTGATGGTATGGGGGTGTGTTAGTGCCCATGGCATGGGCAACTTATACATCTGTGATGGTATGGGGGTGTGTTAGTGCCCATGGCATGGGCAACTTACACATCTGTGATGGCACCATCAATGCTGAAAGGTACATCCAGGTCCTGGAGCAACGCATGCTGCCATCCAAGCAACGTCTTTTTCAGGGACATCCCTGCTTATTTCAGCAAGACATTGCCAAGCCACATTCTGCACGTGTTACAACAGCGTGGCTTCGTAGTAAAATAGTGCGGGTACTAGACTGGCCTGCCTGTGGTCCAGACCTGTCGGCCATTGAAAATGTGTGGTGCATTATGAAGCGCAAAATACGACAACAGAGACCCCGGACTGTTGAACAACTGAAGTCGTACATCAAGTAAGAATGGGACAGAATTCCACCTACAAAGCTTCAACAATTAGTGTCATCAGTTCCCAAACACTTATTGTGTGTTGTTAGAAGGAAAGGTGATGTAACACAGTGGTAAACATACCACTGTCCCAGCGTTTTTGAAATGTGTTTCAGGCACCCATTTCAAAATGAGCAAATATTTGCACAAAAGCAATAAAGTTTATCAGTTTGAACATTAAATATCTTGTCTTTGTGGTGTAGTCAATTGAATATAGGTTGAAGAGGATTTGCAAATCATTGTATTGTGTTTTTATTTACATTTTACACAACATCCCAACTTCATTGTAATTGGGGTTGTACATCTTTATGTGGAGAAAATGTTAGCTTTGGTACCAGACAGGTTTAGAGCACAGGCTGCTCCAAAGTAGCTATCTGTCTGCTGCAGCTAGGAGAAGAGTGGGCATGTCCTTGGCCAGGTGAAACATGGACACCTGTGTCCTGGATCATGTCCAGAGTAACTCACCACACAGACTAAATGTGGTGTCTGATATTCCCTCACAGTGTCAGTGATGCTCCTCATCTGAGTCTCACGAAGTAATGATTCACTGGACACAGTCATTCCAGCAGGACCCAAAGATCCTCCACAGAGACCTGGGAACAAAGACTTGTGTGGATTTCCTACTGACACATAGCGTACACCAAAACCCAGAAACTGTCATAAGCACAAAACTATCCAGATGTATCAAAGTGTGTGTACACATGGATCCAAGCATGTTCCTGTTGTACATTCCACTGACCGTGGAATTGAGCACACATGCACCAAGCTCCTCCCTTTCCACACCCCTATTTAAATATCCAAATCCATGTAAATTGGCCCTGGGAGCTGGGATTCTCCACTCCGTCAGATCAGTCAACATGAACACAGAAAAGAAATTATATCGAGTGTGAGCTACAGATGACTGGACATGACATGGAGACATGCAGGGACAGTTTTTGGTTCCCTGTCAAACGGAATAAACATGAAACGGGAAAAACGTTTGTGGGAGTGTGTGCGTGTGTGTGTAAGGCCGTAAACACTGTGGACTCAGAGCAGTGCACACACAATGCAGTTTAAAGAAAATTAGGTGTGACATCACAACTTTACACACGCTTTTATTGACAAATACTGTACACGGGGAGACAGTCTGGGTCCTGTTCAGAATCTGCAGCTCCAGTTTCACCATCAAGAAACAAAGACATTAATAATAATAATGACAAACAACATACTTTAATGTGCACATGCCCAAGTGTGCCGGCACTGGTTTCATTCAGAACATTGACATGAATAATCTATTTAACCACAAAGCAGCCACCCATCACACACCATGCAGCCTCAAGCCTGTTCCCAACCCAATGCATTTGTGCATCACATATTATTTGAACATTGATGGAATGAAAATGTTTCTTATTAACAAAAACAAATTCATCATGTGATGGCGCCTTTATAGCAACATGTGTGCAGTCTCACTGCAACTTGCGCTTTAATGTTGGAATGTGATGTACCTGAATGACATTCAGATGATTGCATTCCACACAGCTGGCATGGCTCGACCGATCGGCCAGCTCCCGCTGGAATGCCCCTGTTGCCAGGAAGCCCAGTGTGGTCAGCACATGTGTGGGCACAGACAAGCCCTGGCTCCTCGCCATATTGCGCTCTGGGCTGGCCCCAGTTCTGTGTGCAACTCCAGTAACAGTGGCCTTGGTAATCGAAGTCGGCTTATGAGCCAATTATCCTCATTTACAAGTAAATCCTCACGTATTCTGAATACTCGCTCACGTCGGATTGAACCATTTGCAAGGTCCTCTGTCACTAACGCAGCCACTGTTAAGGTGCCCTGACACTTGCATGACTTTAGCCCCTTTCACACTGGTGTATTCGTAGAGCTGCTTATTGTGGCGTATCGTCTATGCTGAGTTGAACAGCTCTACACCCACTTTTAGCAGCTCTACGTCAAGTTTTTTCTCCCTACGCAGCAGTATGTTGAGGGCTACGCCCGTAGGACAGAACAAATTAAACATGTTTAATTTTCTTCAGCATAGAGCGCTGGACACAGTTTTAAGCAGCTCTGCTCAGCACAGTGTTACTGCATGCAAGTCTGTGCAACACAGCGCTCCTGTACACATCCAAAAACTGAGCGTGTGCATCCAGAATGATTCAGCTGGAGAACAGGAGAACATGATCACACAGCCCACAGCACCTGTGTGTGCTCAGAACAGGGAATCGAACCTCAACTTGGAAATCCAGAAACAGCAGGTCGGTCAGTTGGTCGCTCTCTCTCTCTGTCTGTCTGTCTCTCTCTCGCTCTGTCGCTCTCTCCCTCACTCTCTCTCTCTTTGTTGCGCTCTCTCTCTCTCTCTCTCTCTCTCTGTGTGTGTGTGTGTCTGATCAAACAATAAGCGCTGTGGGTTTAAAATAAAAGCGCCGTTGCTGCATGTCGGTGCAATCATCAAACGCCCTGATCGATCAGGTCTGATCAAACCTGAAAAGAGCTGTGACTCTTTAAAATAAATGTGCCGTCTCTGCATGTTGGTGCGATCATCAGATGTCCTGATCGATCAGGTCTGATCAAATCAGTGGACCTGATCGGAGCAACCGGAGCTTTAAAAGTTTAGAGTCACAGCGCTTCATTCACAGCAGCCTTTACCTCAGCCAGACTCAGCAGCATCTGTAAACAATGATCCACCAAGACAAAAAAAAAAATAATAATAACATTAAATGACTGTTTCTGAGCCACACCACACTGTGCAGGAGAGAACTGAGTGCACTTCCACAGAGGCAGAAAATAGCAGCTTTGGCTACATACATGGAAGTAATGCAACTGTAAAACTCTCATGATACAGTCCACTGTTTTCCAAGTGCAGTGATGTGTTCTGCACAGCCGGCAGGAGTGAACTGGGTTTAAATAGTGGCAAGGTACACGCGACTGTGTGCACACATTAAAAAGCGAACACATGCAGCTGCAAGCAGATCTATGAACACGGAAAAAGATTGACTACGCCTGCATTTCGGCCGTATTTAAATGAAATACAACGCTGTAATACGCAGCTCTACAAATAGGCTAGTGTGAAAGGGGCTTTTGATCCACACACTTGCACGCACATCGTCATGACGATCCCACCCGCTGTGTTCCCAGCTGGATGCCATGCTTTGTTCCATTGGCTGCCATGTGCTGTGCGCTGGAGGATGCGCCTGTAAAACAATTATTTTGCAGCGGATTAATCATTTTCTCTTCAAATTGGCAGTTGTAAATGGCTCGAATCACTTTCTGAATCATAGAGGAGTGCTTGAGCTGCAGTTTCTCTCATGCGAGCGTGCGTGCTGAACGAGGTGGAGAAAGCATTTGAAGCTGTCTAAAAAGGTAATTATTTGTTATTTACATTGTCATGGCTTGGTAAAACAGTTGCATGTTCTTTCCTTCTTGTGTGCAGCTGTAAAAATATGTTTATGATAGATTTAACATCTCATTATAATCGTTCAGATGAGCTGCGCTCTGATGCAGTGCGCTGATGCAACCACTCACACTGTTCACTTCTTTACTCGACTTGACGAGGTGCACATACTATTGGTGAGTAGATCACGCAATGTTCACTACCACTTCATGTTTGTTGCACGACATTTATGTGTGAAAGATTTTTTTGAACATTTCAAAATTCTCTTTGCGCAACTGTATGCGTCAGCACCCCTCTCACATTCACTCTACACCTGTTAATGACAGGTTTACTCTCCTGCACGACACAGTGCATGCACGTGCGTGCATCAAAGTCGTGCAAGTGTCAGGGGGCCTTTAGTGCCATTTTGTGCTTAACTTTGCACATTTTTTTATACCCACCCATATAACTGCAAACACGTGGGTGCGTTAAATGTTCAGTGTGTCTCTGATGTGCACATCACTCTGATGACTTCATGTTTTTACACTATTAATGGTTCCCAGCATCACGTCTATGTGTCAGCAGAGGAACATTAGCTGTAGAAATGTGCGTACTCCAGCCAGCATATTTCTACAGTCATTTCACTTTTGATACATGTGAATGTTAGCGTGGAGACGGACGGACGCCACGTTTTTGTGTGTACGCAGCCTTTGTAGATGAGGCTCCTGGAAGTCACGGTCAGCCTGGAACTTAGTCCTCATCCTTCAGCATCACAAACCCAGACTCTCTGATTCCTCACTCAGGTTCTAAGGTGCTGCAATCAGGTTGTCAAAGGATTCTGCAAAGATCAAATCAATGTCCACTATGTCAAGGTCAGTCAACATTTCCTCTTCAAGCGTCATCAAACTCAGTCCATTTGTGCCTGTGTGATCATCAGGTCAAAGGTTTGAGGTGTTCAATGATGCCGATATCTTGGCAGGAGAATGAAGGTCCAAGTCTTTAGAGTGCTGGAGCTTCCTGTCTGGTTGTAAAACTTGGATACTAATCCGTGACCTACGGAGATGACTGAATGTCTTTGGTACCAGGTCTCTGCGGAGGATTCTTGGGTCCTACTGGAATGACTTTGTGTCAAATGAAGAACCCTGCAGCTGCAGAAGGACACACCCATGTTTCACCGGTCTGCAGCAGATGCTGTAGATGGTTACTTTGGAGAGGTGGGGATGGACCGGTTGTCTGCCTGGATGTTCCTGTTGTCACCTCTAAGGGAAATGGAACAGATGGACATTGGGACTAGCTTACTTAGTCTTCTGTCATCTAGCCCCCGTCGGAAACAGTGGCAGATAGATGTGAAGGAGCACATGGATCAGTCATCGTCCTTCACCAGACTGTAGTAATCCTGTGTTCTTTTCTACTGCAGCTGAACCTGAACAACCGTCCTCTGTCTCAGATGTTAACATCCACAAGTCCATGTGATTTCTTGGACCAGGACCCTCTGGAGTACTATGACCAGCTAACAGCACAGATTGAGGTACTGCAGCATTACTGTTACTCATACAGAATATAAGGGCTGGTACCTGTGTTACTGCAGTATTACTGCCATCAGTAACAGAGTACTGTGTTTCTGTCCACCGTGCAGTACAACCCCAATTCCAATGAAGTTGGGACATTGTGCAAAATGTAACTAAAAACAGAATACAATGATCTGAAAATCCTCGTCAACCTATATTCAATTGAATACACCACAAAGACAAGATATTTAATGTTCAAACTGATAGACTTTGTTGTTTTTGTGCGGATATTTGCTCATTTTGAAATGGATGCCTGCAACACATTTAAAAAAAAGTTGGGACGGGGCAACAAAAGACTGGGAAAGTTGATGAATGCTCAAAGAACACCTAATTGGAAACAGGTGAGTGTCATGATTGGGTATAAAGGGAGCATCCCCAAAAGGCTCAGCTGTTCACAAGCAAAGATGGGGTGAGGATCACCACTTTGAGAACAACTGTGTGAAAAAACAGCAGCAACAATTTAAGAACAATGTTTCTCAGTGTTCAATTGCAAGGAATTTAGGGATTCCATCATCTACAGTCCATAATATAATCAGAAGATTCAGCGATTCGGGAGAATTTTCTACAGGTAAGCAGCAACGCTGAAAACCAACAATGGATGCCCGTGACCTTTGATCTCTCAGCTTAAAAACCAACATCATTGTCAGTTAACACAGTTCATCAATACATCTACAAGTGCAAGTTAAAACTACAATGCAAAGCGAAAGCCATACATCAACAACATCCAGAAATGCCGCCGCCTGCTCTGGGCCTGAGCTCATTTGAAATGGACAGACACAAAGTGGAAAAGTGTGTTGTGGTCTGATGAGTCCACATTTCAAATTGTTTTTGTAAATCATGGACGTTTTGTCCTCCGGACAAAAGAGGAAAAAGACCATCCAGATTGTTACCAGCGCAAAGTTCAAAAGCCAGCATCTGTTATGGTATCGGGGTGTGTTAGTGCCCATGGCATGGGCAACTTATACAGGTAACTTATATAAGTAAGGATGGGAAAGAATTCCACCCACAAAGCTTCAACAATTAGTGCCGTCAGTTCGCAAACACTTATTGAGTGTTGTTAGAAGGAAAGGTGATGTAACACAGTGGTAAACATACCACTGTCCCACCTTTTTTGAAATTTGTTGCAGGCATCCATTTCAAAATGAGCAAATGTTTGCAGAAAAACAATAAAATGTATCAGTTTGAACATTAAATATCTTGTCTTTGTGGTGTATTCAATTGAATATAGGATTGAGAAGATTTACAAATCATTGTATTCTGTTTTTATTTACTTTTTACACAACGTCCCAACTTCATTGGAATTGGGGTTGTACATGCAGACATATCTGATGCAGGACTTTAGGAGTCTTTGACAAACAAACCTGACAGTTGCTGGACAGGCTGATGGTCTTGGGGTTAGGGTTAGGGTTGTAGTCTCCCACACCCCAGACCACATACTGTCAATCTGTGGTCTGGAGGTGGGGGGGGGGGTCTACATGCATGTATTTTAGTGTGATATACATTGTATTTTTCTTTGAATTTTTATCTGTGTGTGCCTTTTGTGAAGCACTTTGTGACTTCCCTTGTCTGTGAAAGGTGCTATATAAATAAACATTACTTCCTTACTTACTGTGGTCCCAGATGAAGCAGTTTGATTGATGGTGAACAATATTGGTATTCTTTCTGTATGTATCTATAGCTATATACAATAGTAATGTTTCCTATTCTGAAGTATCTTTAAATCCCCCTTCCAAATGTACTCTACAAATATATGGACCTGATTGACAACCTGAAATATGTGATGTGATGGAAATGTGATGGAAAATACTCCAATTTAGTTTTGCATAAAATATCCACAGTATACGTATAGAACACACAGTCTGGTCTGCTTGAGGTTTCTTCCTCAGAGGGAATTTTTCCCTACCACTGTTGCTCTGGGGGTTAGTAAGGTTAGAGCTTACTTGTGTGAAGTGCCTTGAGGCAACTCTGCTGTGATTTGGCGCTATATAAATGAAAATAAATTGGAAAAAATTGAATTGAAAAGTACATGCCATCTTTATTGATAAAGCACTTTACTACAACCAAAGGTGACCCAAAGTGCTGTACACTAAAACATACAGTTAAAACATTAAGACATATATTTAAACAAGTTAATTAATAAATATAGGGCACGCACACACAAACACATACACAATAGTATGCAAAGAAACATATGTTTAAGAAAGATAATGAAAATGAGGGGCCTATAATGTCTGCCACCTTTATCAAATCTCTTTTGTACAAACTTGGCCATAAATATAAAGTGTCAAATACACTCAACAAAAATATAAACGCAACACTTTTGGTTTTGCTCCCATGTTGTATGAGATGAACTCAGATCTAAAACTTTTTCCACATACACAATATCACCATTTCCCTCAAATATTGTTCACAAACCAGTCTAAATCTGTGATAGTGAGCACTTCTCCTTTGCTGAGATAATCCATCTCACCTCACAGGTGTGCCATATCAAGATGCTGATTAGACACCATGATTAGTGCACAGGTGTGCCTTAGACTGCCCACAATAAAAGGCCACTCTGAAAGGTGCAGTTTTATCACACAGCACAATGCCACAGATGTCACAAGATTTGAGGGAGCGTGCAGTTGGCATGCTGACAGCAGGAATGTCAACCAGAGCTGTTGCTCATGTATTGAATGTTCATTTCTCTACCATAAGCCGTCTCCAAAGGCGTTTCAGAGAATTTGGCAGTACATCCAACCAGCCTCACAACCGCAGACCACGTGTAACCACACCAGCCCAGGACCTCCACATCCAGCATGTTCACCTCCAAGATCGTCTGAGACCAGCCACTCGGACAGCTGCTGAAACAATCGGTTTGCATAACCAAAGAATTTCTGCACAAACTGTCAGAAACCATCTCAGGGAAGCTCATCTGCATGCTTGTCGTCCTCATCGGGGTCTCGACCTGACTCCAGTTCGTCGTCGTAACCGACTTGAGTGGGCAAATGCTCACATTCGCTGGCATTTGGCACGTTGGAGAGGTGTTCTCTTCACGGATGAATCCCGGTTCACACTGTCCAGGGCAGATGGCAGACAGCGTGTGTGGCGTCGTGTGGGTGAGCGGTTTTCTGATGTCAATGTTGTGGATCGAATGGCCCATGGTGGCGGTGGGGTTATGTAATGGGCAGGCGTCTGTTATGGACGAAGAACACAGGTGCATTTTATTGATGGCATTTTGAATGCACAGAGATACCGTGACGAGATCCTGAGGCCCATTGTTGTGCCATACATCCAAGAACATCACCTCATGTTGCAGCAGGATAATGCACGGCCCCATGTTGCAAGGATCTGTACACAATTCTTGGAAGCTGAAAATGTCCCAGTTCTTGCATGGCCGGCATACTCACCGGACATGTCACCCATTGAGCATGTTTGGGATGCTCTGGACCGGCATATACGACAGCGTGTACCAGTTCCTGCCAATATCCAGCAATTTCGCACAGCCATTGAAGAGGAGTGGACCAACATTCCACAGGCCACAATTGGCAACCTGATCAACTCTATGCGAAGGAGATGTGTTGCACTGCATGAGGCAAATGGTGGTCACACCAGATACTGACTGGTATCCCCCCAATAAAACAAAACTGCACCTTTCAGAGTGGCCTTTTATTGTGGACAGTCTAAGGCACACCTGTGCACTAATCATGGTGTCTAATCAGCATCTTGATATGGCACACCTGTGAGGTGGGATGGATTATCTCAGTAAAGGAGAAGTGCTCACTATCACAGATTTAGACTGGTTTGTGAACAATATTTGAGGGAAATGGTGATATTGTGTATGTGGAAAAAGTTTTAGATCTTTGAGTTCATCTCATACAAAATGGGAGCAAAACCAAAAGTGTTGCGTTTATATTTTTGTTGAGTGTAGGAATCAACAGAATAATATAAATGTAGCATGAAATTGACAAATATGATTATTTGAAACAGTGTGATTCTCACTAGACGAGCAGCTCAGCAGGGGAAAGAGTGAATAAAGATGTGTTCAAATCAATTTTATCCACTAAATATTACAGCAAAGTGGTTTCAAGTTTTAGTAGCATGAAGAATGAGTCAAACTTTAGAGTCCCAACGGGTGTTGAACTACACAGCAACTACATGACCTCACAATAACTGAAGATCAAATGTATTCAAAAGAACGACGTCCCTGGAACAGATTCTTCTCTACCCTGCAAAAATCAGTTTACTTATTATAGTGACAGTATGATAAGCAAACAATACATTTATGTTAGTTTTTCAACACACATTCTGATAGCAAGAGTTTGCTGTAATGAACATCTTACTTATAATTAAAGTTTTATCTATTTGTAATCATATAACTAACTACTGTAATCTGAAGTTTGACCTAATTTAGGTGACATTTGACTGCAAGTGAAACCCTGAAGGTCAAGGTCAATCGCTTTTCCCAGGTAATGGGCAAGGCCTATCACTATGTTCATGGAAAATTTGTAGGCAAAATTTCAAAAATTGCGACCAGGAAAGTTGTTTAGTTGAATTTAGTGTTTGACCTTCCTGTGACCTTTACCTTTGACATTAATCCATTTGTGTACTGAAAGGTACCTTACTAGGGCTGCTATATGTGAAGTTGCAAGAGTCTGCGATGTAAACTGTGTGCTGCACAGCGAGTTAAAGGTGAAAAATGCAATGATTACATACAAACAAACATAATTTGCCAAAACAAACTTCTGGCAAGATATTGGGGGGGGGGGGAGTTATCCAGGGGGGAAGATAAACTGTTACACCGGGTGTGTGGTCCAGGCTGTTCTGCAGAAGCATAAAAAAGCAGGTGATGCTGGGGGCTGTAGTCTCAGTGCAGCAGAAACCAGTAGGATCCTGATTCAGGTTTTGGACTTATGGACAAAATCCAGGATTCCAACATGGAAACAAGGCAAAATACCTGTGCATGAAAACCGAGGAACTGGGGTACAGAAGAATAGTAGCAGGTGATCTGGACTTTTAAATCTGAAATGCCTGGCTGTGTGAGAGGACCCCTTCTCCTGATGTCTTGTGTCCTGCCATTTGAATCCAGTCCAGTACTTCAGACTGTTAAGACTTTTGTCTCATGGGGTCTAGAGTGGGACAGCTTGGACCACAACCAGGTCTGAGGATTCAGTCTGTATCATTGTGACGTATAGTCAGGTGGGTTTTTGACTTTTTACCCGACCCAATCTTGACACTTGTTCAGTTTAATCCGGATGACAACATTTATGTGCCATTTGTCTCAGATCGTTAGGGAGGACCGCAGCATGGAGCAGATCGTCTTTCCTCTTCATGCTATCTGCGAGTTCCTCACAGACGAATCCAAGTTCCGTGTGTTCAACACCACTGAGCAAGATGAGCAGGGGTCAAAGGTCACACACTTCTTTGAACAGACGTCATTCCTGCATGGAGAAATGGAGTGGCAGAAGAAGCTGAGGAGTAAGACAACACGTTGTCCACTCTGTGTGTCTAAACAAAACCAGAAACCTTGCGTTTGCTTCATTAGACCATAAAACCGCCGCAGATATTACTGGAATGTCACATGCACACACAGAACAAACGTAGGTGTTTTTGGCAGCATCGCCCCAGATGGTTCCAGACAGGTCCTTAGGATTGTGGCTGGAACCATCCAGAAGGTCCATGATGGAAATAGGACACTTCAGGATGGTTCTCATGCTGGTGACAGGCAGACTGTCCACGTTCTTCTTCTTCTAAACCATTTCTTGGTTGGCCATTTATTAGATCCTGAATTTATGAATAAACCTGCTGCAGGATTCAGTTGCAAATTCCACTTTCCGCGCAGGCCATCCGCTAACAGTTCAGATTATCACCTCATTTCTGCTTCAGACTGCCTCCAGTCATCATCTATCTCAGCGACAGACATCTGAAACTTTTCTACAACAATCATTTCTACATAAATTCAGCATTATTTCATCATAAAAGCGATCAGAGCCGCGGCTACACGTGTTGGTGCTGCGTTCACTGCGCCTCCGTCATTTCAAAGCTTCAGTAGAGATTCACCGATTATCACCTCATTTCTGCTTCAAACTGACTTTAGAATAATTTAAGAGGTTTTGATTTGTCATCTGATGGTTAATAATCACATTATTCCTTTTGAACACTTTGGCTGAAGGGAGTCAGACTCAGAGAGTCAGACTCAGATGAGCTGCTGTGGTCCCAAATGACGCATGTGTAGTGAAGGCAGGGCAGACCAATTTTTTTTTTGGGGGGGGGGGGGGGGGGGGGAGGTGTTAGGTCTGAGACCAGACATCCTTGGACAAGTCCTCTAACTCTTCCTGGGGGATCCTGAGGTGTTCCAGCTGGAAGACATAATCCCTCAGGCGTGTCCTGAGTCTTCTAGCCCGGATATCCGATGGGGGAGTCTCATTTCTGTCTCTTGAATCTGTGACCTTATTCTGTCATCATTACCCAAAGCTGGTGACCAAAGATATACAGTATATGTGGAAGTCGAGAGTCTCACCTTCTGGCTCACCTCTTCTTCTCCTTCACCACGATGATCCGGTACAGCATCTGTAAAACACCAGATACATGATTATTATTATTGTTGTTATTGTTATTATTTATTACACTATGTAACACAATTTTTGTTCCTGGCTTCTAAGTGTTATATTTCAATTGCTTATGTCTAAAGTCTATGGAAAAATGACTACATTCAGCACAAACTTTGATTTTTTTTTTTTTTTACGTTCTAGAAAGTTCTAGAAGTTTCTTGAAATTTCTAGATAATTCTGGACACTTCTAGAAAATTCTGGACAGTTGTAGCAGTTCAAGAATATTCTAGAAGACTACTCAGTAGTAGTGAAGGTGAATCGAGAATATTCTTGAAAACAGACAAATTTCAACATATCATTGTCCTGATCACAGAAGCAAAGTTTCTGTGGAATAACAGCTATTTTCTATTTATTTAAGGCATAACAGGTTAGGAAAACACACTGTGTACCCAGGAACAAAACACAAATAAAAATTTGTTACATAGTGTTATTAGCTTTTGCAAGTGGCAAAGCAGCTTCATGTGTTACTGCCCTCTCCTGGACTGTAGTGTTGATCGACTGCCATCATTAGTGTTTTGCCGCCATTGTGCCACATTCTTACATTTTCTTACATTCAAAGATTCCAAGGCGGGTCAGCGGTCAGCACCACGTTCAGTTCTCCTTTTAGACTGCTGTCTGCTTTTAAACCTGTGCCAAATCAACACCTGGGTCGAAACTGGATCCAGTTAAATTTGACGTATCTACAGGAGTTTAGTGTTTCAAAGTGTGTCAATAAGGTTTTGGTTGCACATATGTCAAACTTATTTGGAGAGACGAGCGATGGTTCAGGAACAGTATGTCTTCTGTGTTACTGGGTTCAGAGTTGACGTATTTGTTGGTTTCAGCATGATCCTCAGACTGAGAACCAGAGCTAACTGTCTGTGTCCTGCAGGCATGCCGATGCTGTACTGGTTTTCCAGGCGAATGACTCTGTGGGGAACCATCTCCTTCAACCTGGCTGTCTTCATCAACCTCATCATTGCCTTCTTCTACCCATACAACTCAGGACAAGGTACCTCTGCAAAGGCTCCTGATCCTCAGTCAGTATCGGCTTGGGTCTACAGTCACAGGAAACCTGACAGAGTCCTCTTCATTCATTCATTTTCTGCCCCTCATTCAGCTCACGGTGGCAGTAGACCGAGTAGTTACACTGCCAACTGGTGGTTAAATTACTGCTGATACACTGCTCAAAAACATTAAAGGAACACTTTGAAAACACATTAGATCTCAAACAAAATCATGCTGGATATCTTTGCTGATATGAACTGGATAATGTGTTAAGGCTGCTGACAGTGTGATCACCACACCAACAGATCGCCAGATCACTTCATTCAGGTCTGATCACACCTGATTGCAGTCGACTGGCACTTTAAAAGTTTAGAGTCACAGCACTTCATTCATTTACAGCAGCCTTTTACCACAGCCAGTCAACTCATCAGCATTCTGTACACAGTGAGAATGGTCCACTAAGAGAAAAATAAAAATAAAAAATAAAATAATGTTAAATTACTCTGTTTCTGACCCGCACGACACCATGCAGTACTGACCAGAACCACTGGATGGAAACGGGGCTGTCGGCGTTCAATTTCAATTTATTTTCATTTATGTAGCCCCAAATCACAAGAAGGTTGCCTCAAGCTGCTTCACACAAGTAAGGTCTAACCTTACCAACCATCAGAGCAACAGTGGTAAGGAAAAACTCCCTCTGAGGAAGAAACCTCAAGCAGACCAGACTCAAAGGCGTGACCCTCTACTTGGGCCCTGCTACAGACACAAATTACAAAACAATTCACAAAACAAACATACAAAATGTTGCTGGTCCACAAGATGGTTTCTGGAACAGGCACCACGCCCATCTCTGGATGGAGCCGCACCTCAAACAGAGAGAAAAGAAAAAAGGAAAATCAAGCATCAGAAAGACAAATACAGTGTAATTTGTCAGCATGAAGCAACAAGAAAAACAAAAGAAATACTATGGTGATTGCCAGCCACTAGCCCGAAGCTTCTCTAAAAGAGCCAGAATTTAGATAAAGTTCAGGACGTGGCCCGCTCTGTTTCCTAATAAAATGAATTAAGAGTAAAAAGAAAATAGAAACATACTAGATAGATAGATAAATACTTTATTCATCCCCTCATGGAGAAATTCACTTGTCATTTAGTAGCAAGTACACACATTTAAATCAACAATCTACATTATAAAATCGAATAGCAGCAGGAATGAAGGATTTTCTAAAAACACTCCATTCTGCAGCGCATGGAGAAGAGACGCTCAGATCTATTGCTCCTCTGGACAGACAGAGTCTCATGCAGAGGGTGTCTGGTGTTACTGAGGATTGCTTGCACTTTTCCACCTCTACTGGTGGTTGGCTCTCACTGCGGTATTGTATCACTTCCTGTTCCGGAGCACAGCGGTGTTTTGCTGTATCTGTTAGCTGTTTAATCTGCGCAGTTAGATTGATCTAGTTACCTAGATAACGATTTGCTTCACAGTGTAATCTTCACGTGCCTTAACTAAAGCACTCCCTCTGCTGAATCACCTCTAAATTATTTACACATTATTCACTTTGTGTGTTTTTAGGAATCCGCTAGCTTAGCGCAGCTACTAGCTCTTAGCCGGTTTAGCATGGCGGCTTCTCCTGTCTCTCCCACACTTTTCTGCTCTGGGTGTGAAATGTTTAGTTATTCCTCGGCCTCCTTTAGCAGTAATGGTACTTGTAATAAGTGTAGCTTATTCGTAGCTTTGGAGGCCAGGTTGGGCGAATTGGAGACTCGGCTCCGCACCGTGGAAAATTCTACAGCTAGCCAGGCCCCTGTAGTCGCTGCGGACCAAGGTAGCTTAGCCGCCGTTAGTTTCCCTCTGGCAGATCCTGAGCAGCCGGGAAAGCAGGCGGACTGGGTGACTGTGAGGAGGAAGCGTAGCCCTAAACAGAAGCCCTGTGTACACCGCCAAGCCGTTCACATTTCTAACCGTTTTTCCCCACTCGGCGACACACCCACCGAGGATCAAACTCTGGTTATTGGCGACTCTGTTTTGAGAAATGTGAAGTTAGCGACACCAGCAACCATAGTCAATTGTCTTCCGGGGGCCAGAGCAGGCGACATTGAAGGAAATTTGAAACTGCTGGCTAAGGCTAAGCGTAAATTTGGTAAGATTGTAATTCACGTCGGCAGTAATGACACCTGGTTACGCCAATCGGAGGTCACTAAAATTAACATTGAATCGGTGTGTAACTTTGCAAAAACAATGTCGGACTCTGTAGTTTTCTCTGGGCCCCTCCCCAATCGGACCGGGAGTGACATGTTTAGCCGCATGTTCTCTTTGAATTGCTAGCTGTCTGAGTGGTGTCCAAAAAAATGAGGTGGGCTTCATAGATAATTGGCATAGCTTCTGGGGAAAACCTGGTCTTGTTAGGAGAGACGGCATCCATCCTACTTTGGATGGAGCAGCTCTCATTTCTAGAAATCTGGCCAATTTTATTAAATCCTCCAAACCGTGACTATCCAGGGTTGGGACCAGGAAGCAGAGTTGTAGTCTTACACACCTCTCTGCAGCTTCTCTCCCCCTGCCATCCCCCCAATACCCCATCCTCGTAGAGACGGTGCCTGCTCCCAGACCACCAATAACCAGCAAAAATCTATTTAAGCATAAAAATTCAAAAAGAAAAAATAATATAGCACCTTCAACTGCACCACAGACTAAAACAGTTAAATGTGGTCTATTAAACATTAGGTCTCTCTCTTCTAAGTCCCTGTTAGTAAATGATATAATAATTGATCAACATATTGATTTATTCTGCCTTACAGAAACCTGGTTACAGCAGGATGAATGTTAGTTTAAATGAGTCAACACCCCCGAGTCACACTAACTGCCAGAACGCTCATAGCACGGGCCGAGGCGGAGGATTAGCAGCAATCTTCCATTCCAGCTTATTAATTAATCAAAAACCCAGACAGTGCTTTAATTCATTTGAAAGCTTGACTCTTAGTCTTGTCCATCCAAATTGGAAGTCCCAAAAACCAGTTTTATTTGTTGTTATCTATCGTCCTCCTGGTCATTACTGTGAGTTTCTCTGTGAATTTTCAGACCTTTTGTCTGACTTAGTGCTTAGCTCAGATAAGATAATTATAGTGGGCGATTTTAACATCCACACAGATGCTGAGAATGACAGCCTCAACACTGCATTTAATCTATTATTAGACTCAATTGGCTTTGCTCAAAATGTAAATGAGTCCACCCACCACTTTAATCATATCTTAGATCTTGTTCTGACTTATGGTATGGAAATTGAAGACTTAACAGTATTCCCTGAAAATTCCCTTCTGTCTGATCATTTCTTAATAACATTTACATTTACTCTGATGGACTACCCAGCAGTGGGGAATACGTTTCATTACACTAGAAGGCTTTCAGAAAGCGCTGTAACTAGGTTTAAGGATATGATTCCTTCTTTATGTTCTCTAATGCCATATACCAACACAGTGCAGAGTAGCTACCTAAACTCTGTAAGTGAGATAGAGTATCTCGTCAATAGTTTTACATCCTCATTGAAGACAACTTTGGATGCTGTAGCTCCTCTGAAAAAGAGAGCTTTAAATCAGAAGTGCCTGACTCCGTGGTATAACTCACAAACTCGCAGCTTAAAGCAGATAACCCGTACGTTGGAGAGGAAATGGCGTCTCACTAATTTAGAAGATCTTCACTTAGCCTGGAAAAAGAGTCTGTTGCTCTATAAAAAAGCCCTCCGTAAAGCTAGGACATCTTACTACTCATCACTAATTGAAGAAAATAAGAACAACCCCAGGTTTCTTTTCAGCACTGTAGCCAGGCTGACAAAGAGTCAGAGCTGTATTGAGCCGAGTATTCCTTTAACTTTAACTAGTAATGACTTCATGACTTTCTTTGCTAATAAAATTTTAACAATTAGAGAAAAAATCACTCATAACCAGTGTTGCCACAGTTACTTTGCAAAAGTAATCCAGTTACTGATTACCCCTTGAAAAAGTAACTTAGTTACTTTACTGATTACTCAATTGTAAAAGTAACTAAGTTAGATTACTAGTTACTTTTTTAGTTTATTTTCATTAGTTACTTCATCCAAACCATCAACATGTTTATTAGACCCCATTCCTACCAGGCTGCTCAAGGAAGCCCTGCCATTATTTAATGCTTCGATCTTAAATATGATCAATCTATCTTTATTAGTTGGCTATGTACCACAGGCTTTTAAGGTGGCAGTAATTAAACCATTACTTAAAAAGCCATCACTTGACCCAGCTATCTTAGCTAATTATAGGCCAATCTCCAACCTTCCTTTTCTCTCAAAAATTCTTGAAAGGGTAGTTGTAAAACAGCTAACTGATCATCTGCAGAGGAATGGTCTATTTGAAGAGTTTCAGTCAGGTTTTAGAATTCATCATAGTACAGAAACAGCATTAGTGAAGGTTACAAATGATCTTCTTATGGCCTCAGACAGTGGACTCATCTCTGTGCTTGTTCTGTTAAACCTCAGTGCTGCTTTTGATACTGTTGACCATAAAATTTTATTACAGAGATTAGAGCATGCCATAGGTATTAAAGGCACTGCGCTGCGGTGGTTTGAATCATATTTATCTAATAGATTACAATTTGTTCATGTAAATGGGGAATCTTCTTCACAGACTAAATTTAATTATGGCATTCCACAAGGTTCTGTGCTAGGACCAATTTTATTCACTTTATACATGCTTCCCTTAGGCAGTATTATTAGATGGCATTGCTTAAATTTTCATTGTTACACAGATGATACCCAGCTTTATCTATCCATGAAGCCAGAGGACACACACCAATTAGCTAAACTGCAGGATTGTCTTACAGACATAAAGACATGGATGACCTCTAATTTCCTGCTTTTAAACTCAGATAAAACTGAAGTTATTGTACTTGGTCCCACAAATCTTAGAAACATGGTGTCTAACCAGATCCTTACTCTGGATGGCATTACCCTGACCTCTAGTAATACTGTGAGAAATCTTGGAGTTGTTTTTGATCAGGATATGTCATTCAAAGCGCATATTAAACAAATATGTAGGACTGCTTTTTTGCATTTACGCAATATCTCTAAAATTAGAAAGGTCTTGTCTCAGAGTGATGCTGAAAAACTAATTCATGCATTTATTTCCTCTAGACTGGACTATTGTAATTTATTATTATCAGGTTGTCCTAAAAGTTCCCTGAAAAGCCTTCGGTTAATTCAAAATGCTGCAGCTAGAGTACTGACGGGGACTAGAAGGAGAGAGCATATTTCACCCACATTGGCCTCTCTTCATTGGCTTCCTGTTAATTCTAGAATAGAATTTAAAATTCTTCTTCTTACTTATAAGGTTTTGAATAATCAGGTCCCATCTTATCTTAGGGACCTCATAGTACCATATCACCCCAATAGAGCGCTTCGCTCTCAGACTGCAGGCTTACTTGTAGTTCCTAGGGTTTGTAAGAGTAGAATGGGAGGCAGAGCCTTCAGCTTTCAGGCTCCTCTCCTGTGGAACCAGCTCCCAATTCGGATCAGGGAGACAGACACCCTCTCTACTTTTAAGATTAGGCTTAAAACTTTCCTTTTTGCTAAGCTTATAGTTAGGGCTGGATCAGGTGACCCTGAACCATCCCTTAGTTATGCTGCTATAGACTTAGATTGCTGGGGGGTTCCCATGATGCACTGAGTGTTTCTTTCTCTTTTTGCTCTGTATGCACCACTCTGCATTTAATCATTAGTGATTGATCTCTGCTCCCCTCCACAGCATGTCTTTTTCCTGGTTCTCTCCCTCAGCCCCAACCAGTCCCAGCAGAAGACTGCCCCTCCCTGAGCCTGGTTCTGCTGGAGGTTTCTTCCTGTTAAAAGGGAGTTTTTCCTTCCCACTGTCGCCAAGTGCTTGCTCACCGGGGGTCGTTTTGACCGTTGGGGTTTTTACGTAATTATTGTATGGCCTTGCCTTACAATATAAAGCGCCTTGGGGCAACTGTTTGTTGTGATTTGGCGCTATATAAATAAAATTGATTGATTGATTGATTGACTTTTCTCCCCATGCACCGCTCCACCACTGTCCCCACGCTGTTCCAGTGACCCCCCCCCCCACCACTGACCCCGCCCTCTTAACCAGCTTGTCCAACCTATTACAGTTTATGACAGAGATGTTATTGCCCACACAGACAGCAGCATAGAAAAGGACAGCCACAACAACAGACTGATAAAACAGACACAACATTTGGTTACACCCATCAAAGCACCTCAGCCTCCTCAGGAAAAAGAGCCTGGTCTGACCCTTTTTATAGAGGCTGTCTGTGTTGATGTTCCAGTCCAAATCTAGGTTGACACCTAGATATTTGTATGTGTGCACACACTCAATGTCCTGTCCATGTATGTTTACTGGCTGGATAGAGTTCCTTTCCTTGCCATGGTTCATGGTCATTTCTTTGGTCTTATTTGTGTTCAGAGATAGTGAATACTACCTCTAGAGATAGAGATATTATGCCAGTATTCTAGCCATATGAAAGGGAAAATAAGTGCATCTTAAGTCTGCATTTGAAAGTCTCTACAGAATCACTGTTATATTGATGCAGGGAGATCATTCCACAGAACACGGGCATGATAAGAGAAAGCTCTATGACCCACAGACTTTTTATTCACCCTAGGGACACAAAGTAGTCCTGCACCCTCAGAACACAGAGCCCGGGCCGGTACGTAGGTTTTAATTAGGTCAGCTAGGTAGGGAGGTGCCAGTCTGTGAACAATTTTATAGGCTAGTAGCAGAACCTTAAAATCTGATCTCACTGGAACAGGAAGACAGTGAAGAGATGCCAAAATGGGTGTAATGTGGTCAAACTTTCTGCTTTGTGTCAAAACTCTGGCAGCAGCATTTTGAACCAATTGGAGAGCCGTAATGCTGGACTGTGGTAAACCAGAAAATAAAGCATTGCAGTAGTCCAATGTAGAAGAGATAAATGCATGTATCAAAGTCTCAGCATCGGCCATAGACGGGATGGGACGAATCTTCGTTATATTTTGCAGGTGGAAGAAAGCAGTCCTCGTAATATCTCTAATGTGGAGGTCAAAGGACAACGTAGGATCAAAAATTACCCCAAGGTTCCTCATTTTGTCAGTGTGATGTATGACACACGAGCATAGGTTAAGCGTTAACTGGTCAAATTTATGCCAATGTCTCACTGGACCAAGAACCATCATTTCAGTCTTATCAGAGTTTAAAAGTAGTAAGTTGCTAGACATTCAGCTTCTCACTGATGCAAGGCAATCTTCTAAGGATTTTATGTGAATGAGATTACCAGCAGTTATCAGCATGTACAAACCCTGGCAAAAATTATGGAATCACCGGCCTCGTAGGATGTTCATTCAGTTGTTTAATTTTGTAGAAAAAAAGCAGATCACAGACATGACACAAAACTAAAGTAATTTCAAATGGCAACTTTCTGGCTTTAAGAAACACTATAAGAAATCAAGAAAAAAAGATTGTGGCAGTCAGTAATGGTTACTTTTTTAGACCAAGCAGAGGAAAAAAATATGGAATCACCCTGTAAATTTTCATCCCCAAAACTAACACCTTAACTAACACCATAGTAGAGAAGCTTGAATCTTCGATTCAAGGTTGTAATAGGTTGGACAATCTCCGATCTCCAGCCTATTGAGTAGAATATGATGATCCACAGTATCAAACGCAGCACTGAGATTTAACAGCATGAGAACTATAGTGGTGTCTGAATCCACTGCAAGTAGAAGATCATTCACGACTTTAGTGAGAACTGTCTCTGTGGAATGATATTTTCTTAAAAGCAGACTGCAGTGGCTAAAAAAGATTTTTGGTAATGTGGTCCACAAGCTGCCATGAAACCACTTTTTCCAGAATTTTAGAGCAAAATGATAGATTTGATATTGGCCTATAGTTTTTCAATACACTAGGATCAAGGTTAGATTTCTTAAGTAATGGTTTAATCACTGCGGATTTGAAACATTTAGGAACAGATCCAGAAGTTAATGAGAGATTAATAATTTCCAGCACAGTCAGCCCAAGAGTGCCACAGCCACAGGTCCTTAAACAGTTTTGTTGGTATAGGATCAAATAAGCAGGTTGTGCTTTTTGTAGACATTATGAGATTTGTCAGCACCCACCTCAATAGCAGGGTGTGGTGGCTGGGTTAAGGCATGCTGGGATATGCTCAACCTAATGTCTTCTGTTTTCTACTTGAAGTAATCCAGGAAATCTGTAAAAGGAGAGTGAACTACAGGTGGTTGTTCATGTATAAGTGTTGCCACCGTGTTGAACAAGAACTTTGAGTTATGTTTGTTTTTGTTGATCAAATCAAAGTAATAGGTCCGCTTTGTAACCAGAAGTGCATGTTTATAGTCTAAGATAGCATCACACCACGCAAGGTGGAATACTTCTAATTTTGAACTATGCCATTTCCATTCTAGACCTCTAGCCTTATGCTTGAGGTCATGCAAGTAGTCACTGAACCAAGGTGACTGTGTTTTGGGGGGGCGTGGTTTTAACAAAGGTGGTGCAATCATGTCGACTGTAGTTTTGAGCACTGAGTTTAAACTATCCACAAGACTGTCTACTGATTGGGCATTTTCCAAATGTGAAGCCAAGATATCAGGCAATCTAGCTTCGAGTTCCGTCATAGTTGAGGAGTTGATGCATTGCTGTAGGGATAAATAAGGTTGTTGTTCCACTAAACACAGCAGTGAAACAGTAAACCAAGTAAGTAAGTGATCAGATACCACCGAAGCAAGAGGCATGATGTCAGTATTCGTGACAGTAATACCACGTGTGAGAACCAAATCCAGAGTATTTCCACTAATGTGTGTGGAGTCCTGAATGCATTGCTGAAATCCTAATGCATCCACAATTTCCATAAATGATTTGCAGAGGGGATCAGAAGGCTTATTTATGTGAATGTTAAAGTCACCAATAATCAGAATGTTATCTGCACTCATTGACAAGTTAGAGATGAACTCACCAAATTCATCTAAGAATTAAGAGTATGGGCCAGGGGCCCTATATACAGTGACAAAGCAATATGGCTGATTTTTATTCTTCTGACCTTGGCAATACGTAGCATCATGGGCAGAGCAGAGAATCAGATGCTCAAATAAGTTATATTTGTGACCCCAACAGCTAATAAGTTAAACCTAGATTTTTAAATTTTATCAACACCCCTGCCTTGCTTCACATCATGAGGGACGTGACTAAATGTGTACGCTGGTGCACCGGCCTCGTTTAAGGGGAGGACAGCTGTAGGTTTAAGCCAGGTTTCACATAACCCAGTCATATCTCAGTGATGATCCATAATTAGATCATTAATCAACAATGATTTTGGGGATAGTGATCTTATGTTAATGAGACCCAGACTAAGGACTTCTGCAGGGTTGACGGTTGGACTGTTTTGGTTTGGGGTGGTTCCAGAGTAGCATATATAAGATGCCTGGGAGTAGGTTTAGGTTTGAGACATTCCATGCGAGTTGTGGGTAGCAGACACAAAATCTTTTGTATTGCTGGAACAGCCAATGGGCCATCCTCAATTTCAACATCATCCAATGTAGTAATGGGTATTAAGCTTGCAAAGCATATCCCTCTGATTTTTATGAATACATCTACGGAAGCTGGCCACAGTCTCAACTTGTTGAATTTCCCTCCCTGGCAAATAAACTGCACTGTCACCATAGTTTATTTTCTGTACTGATTTCCCCACTAAGCTAATGGATTCCACATCCACCTTTGTCATAAATCTTGCTGGGTCTCTTATTACCTGCTCCATGGCCTGCTGTAGATTCCTAATGTTACCCTCCCTGTAGAACTCTATGTTTGCAGAGAAGATGGCGGCACCTTCCCCAGTAGGATGAAGGCCACCCAGCATCAACAAGCCATGGCAGCCCCAAAACGAAGGCCAGTTATCAATAAAACTAAAGCCTTGCTGTCTACAAAATTGTGCCAGCCAGCTATTTATTGACATCAGCCTGCTGAATGCCTCATCAGTATTTACTATTTACTCCTGTTATAAATGCTGTCAAGATATTTGATTGGACACTGGTGTGAAGTAATTGTGAAAGTTCATTCTCGTAGACGACATGAGTGAATATTTTGCTTCACTGAGTCAGCTGTTGATTGGACAAATTCAGCAGGTAAAATAAGTATTTAACACCTCACCGTTTTTCTCAGTAAATATATTTCTAAAGGTGCTACCAACATGAAATTTTCACCAGATGTAACTAACAACCCAAGTAATACACACATATAAAGAAACCAAACAAATAAGTACATAATTTATGTGTAATAATGTGAAATGACAGGAAAAAGCTATTTAACACCTGAAGAAAGGGAGGTGCAAGAAGCTATGGAAAGACAAGACACCAGCTGAAATCTGTCACTAATTAGAAAGCTGTCCTGCCCCTTGTTAGTGCAAATTAATGTCAGCTGTTTCAGTCCCAATTGATGGCCTATAAAAAGGTGTCTCATTACAAAGATGTCACACAAGAAACATCTCATGATGGATAAAAGCAAAGAGCTCTCTCAAGATCTTCACTACCTTATTGTTGCAAATCATACTGATGGCATTAGTTCCAGAAGGATTTCTGAACTTCTGAATGTTCCAGTGAGAACTGTGGGGCCATAATCTGAAAGTGGAAAGAACATCACTATAAACCAGCCACGACCAGGTGCTCCTCACAAAATTACTGACAGAAAAGTGAAAATAATTATCAGATGAGTTGTCCGGGAGCCAAGGATCAGCTGTGGAGAGCTTCAGAAAGACCTGGAATTAGCAGGTATAATTGCTTCAAAGAAAACTATAAATAATGCACAGAACCACCATGGCCTGTGTGCACGCTCAACACACAAGACTCCATTACTGAAGAAAAACCATGCTGAGGCTTGTTTAAAGTTTGCTGCACAACATTTAGACAAACCTGTGAGATACTGGGAGAAGATAGTCTGGAGAGATGATACCAGAATTGGACTGTTTGAATGCAATAATACACACCACATTTGGAGGTCAAATGGCCTCCAAAACACCAAAAAAACAGTGAAAGTTGGAGGTGGAACATCATGGTGTGGGGCTGTTTATCACCATCCGGCACTGACAAACTTCATATAACTGAAGGAAGGATGAAAAGAAAAGTGTACCGAGACATTCTTGATTTAAAAAAAAAAAAAAAAAAAAAATCTACCAGGATCATGAAGATGAAACAAGGGTGGACGTTTCAGTAAGACAATGATCCCAAACACACAGGCAAGGAAACTATCAGCTGGTTCCAGTGAATGAAAATAAAGCTGCTAGAATGTTCCAGCCAATCAGCTGACTGGAATCCAACAGAAAATCTCTGGAAAGAACTAAAGGTCAGAGTTCGTAGAAGAGGTCCACAGAACCTTCAAGATTTGAAGACCATTTGTGTGAAAGAATGGACCAAAATCACACCTGATCAATGTGACTAGTTTCTCCACACAGGAGGCTTCGTGAAGCGTCATTACCAACAAAGGCTTTTGTACAAAGTATTAAATAAATTTCAGTGAGCCTGTTCAATACTTTTTCACTGTGTCTTCCCATTTTATTACACATAACTAACCATATACTCAGGTCCAAAATACTGCAATACTTGAGCGGTAATGGCATGTAGAGGCAGTAACTCATGCTGTCTTGTTTTGCAGTGGGAGCGATCGATGACTCTATGTTGCTGATGATGTTCTGGAGTCTGATTGGCCTGTCAGTTGTGGGCTTGTTGTCTCAGCGTCACGGCCTCCAGCCTCTGACCCTCGCCTTCATGCTCAGATCCATCTATTACTTCGGCATCGGAAACACTGTCGTACTGCTTGGAATGCTCAACGTAAGAAATTCATCATGTCCACTGTGTGGTATAGGCCTTTGGCCAGACCCCTGAAAGTGGGCGTGTCAAAACTTACCACCCATCACCTACTAGGTAATATTTCCCTAGTTAATGTTTATGTACGAGGTCTATTAGAAAAGAAACCGACCTTTTTATTTTTTCAAAAACTATATGGATTTGAATCACGTGTGATTGCGTCAGACAAGCTTGAACCCTCATGCGCATGTGAGTTTTTTCACGCCTGTCGGTTGCGTCATTCGCCTGTGCGAATCCGTCCGCACATCTTTCATTACAAAATCTCCTTTAACAGTGGAATGTCTGGATAAACTGCTGATCCCGAGCTCTTCTGAAACTTCTCTGTTCTCTCGCGACGTCCTGGGTCAACAGAGGCTTAAATTTGGAAGTTTTCAGCTTGAAACAGGCTGACGACGGCGGCTCGGGGCGCGGCGCGCTGTCCGGCTCCGTGGGCAGTCCTTAAAGCGACAGTAACACTCCATAATCTCTCATCAGCCGTTAAAATTTTCACCGAAAACCGTCTGAATTTCTCGAATGGTGTCCACTTGGATGTGTCTCACAGTTTCTGAAAAAATCTTGATCAAGCAAAGCACCAGTTTCTCAGGAAGAAGTCAGACAAAGGAATTCCGACGAGGGGGGTGGACCAGTGCTCACTCAAAGACTGCCCACAGGTGAATGACGCAACCGACAGGCGTGAAAAAACTCACGCATGCGCACGAGGGTTCAAGCTTGTCTGACGTAATCGCACGTGATTCAAATCCATATAATTTAAAAAAAAAATAAAAAGGTCGGTTTCTTTTCTAATAGACCTCGTATGTGTGGTGGCCATCCAGGGTGGTAGCTGTATCCAGGAAGGGGTCAGTGAAGGGTCACACGGGGTCAAAATGTAAACATCCTCCAATCAATTTGAAACACATACCACATTATGTGTCTGATCAAGATTCCATAAAGATATAGTTTGGACCATCTGTGACTGCATGTTCTGGAGTTATGGGGGAAACTCCAAAGGTCAGTTTCAGTTTTACAGGGGTCAAAAGTTAAAGTTGCTCCAATTTTGGTAAAATGTGATGAAAATTATTGGTTGAACTTCATCAGGTTTTAAAAAGGAACAGTTTGTACCACCTGACACAACTTTAACTTTTGACCCGTCTGTAGCTACACCAATCCGATGAAATAATGACCACGCATCATACAGATGCCTGTCCACTGTTTATTTACACAGACATCATGACAACTACGAAAAAAAACACATAAAATGAAAAAAAAAGTTCTTATTGTGCCCCTGTTCTGTGGAATGATCTCCCTGCATCGATTCTGTGGAGACTTTCAAGTCCAGACTTAAGACGCACTTATTCACTCATAATGACAGAGGCAATGCTTATAAGCCTGGATGCAGAAAAGTCTTTTGATTCTGTTAGGTGGTCTTTTCTGTATAAAGTATCAACAAAATTTTGCTTTCATAAGTTGATCATTGGCACATTCCAAGCTCTGTATGATAGCCCTTCTGCCAGGATTAAAGTTAATGGTGCCCTCTCAAATGCATTCACCCTGGAACGTGGAACAAGTCAGGGGTGCCCAGCCTCACCCCTGCTTTTTAGATTATTTATTGAACCTCTGAGTCAGTGGATACGACAGAATTGTGAAATTAAAGGGATGAGTATACATTTTGAGGAACATAAATTAGCATTATTCGCCAATGATGTATTGGTTTACCTAACACAGCCTACTCTGACATTCCCTAAGCTAATGACTGTTTTGGAAAAATATGGTTCTCTCTCAGGATACAACCTAAATGTTCAAAAGTCACAAATGCTTACTTTCAATTATGATCCACCAAGATCCTTGATAGAGAAATACCAACTACGATGGGAGGCAGACCATACACGATATCTGGGCATTAATCTCCCAAAAGATGTCTCAGATCTATCCACCCTGAATTATGGGCCGCTAAACAATAACATCAATGCCGACATACAGAGATGGAGTCTCGTACCATTCTTAAATCTTAATTCCATCAGTGGTGGGCACAGTTCCAATAATCCGATAACCGATAATTATTGAAGATAATGTTTTCATTATCGGATTATCTTTTTAAATAACTTTAAAAACCATTATCGGACTAATTATCTTGCGATAAATTTTTGTCTGATAATTTTTGGACCGATGACGTGGTAAATACAGTGAGGAAAATAAGTATTTGAACACCCTGCAGTTCTGCAAGTTCTCCCACTTAGAAATCATGGAGGGGTCTGAAATTTTCATCTTAGGTGCATGTCCACTGTGAGAGACATAATCTTAAAAAAAAAAAAAATCCGGAAATCACAATGTATGATTTTTTTTTTTTTTTTAATAATTTATTTGTATGTTACTGCTGCAAATAAGTATTTGAACACCTACCAACCAGCAAGAATTCTGGCTCACACAGACCTGTTAATTTTTTCTTTAAGAAGTCCTCTTATTCTGCACTCTTTACCTGTATTAATTACACCTGTTTGAACTTGTTACCTGTATAAAAGACACCTGTTCACACACTCAATCAATCACGCTCCAACTTGTCCACCATAGCCAAGACCAAAGGGCTGTCTAAGGACACCAGGGACAAAACTGTAGACCTGCACAAGGCTGGGATGGACTACAGGACAACAGGCAAGCAGCTTGGTAGAAGACAACAACTGTTATGATTATTTATTAGGAAGTGGAAGAAACACAAGATGACTGTCAATTTCCCTCGGTCTGGGATTCCATGCAAGATCTCACTCTGTGGGGTAAGGATGATTCTGAGAAAGCTCAGAACTACATAGGAGGACCTGGTCAATGACCTGAAGAGAGCTGGGACCACAGTCACAAAGATTACATTAGTAACACATGATGCTGTCATGGTTTAAAATCCTGCAGGGCAGCAAGGTCCCCCTGCTCAAGCCAGCACATGTCCAGGCCTGTTCAGGAGACGGTCATGTGGTCAGATGAGACCAGAATAGAGCTTTTTGGAATCAACTCCACTTACCATGTTTAGAGGATGAGAACAACCCCAAGAAAACCATCACAACCGTGAAGCATGGGGGTGGAAACATCATACTCTGGGGGTGCTCTGCTGCAAAGGGGACAGGACGACTGCACCGTATTGAAGGGAGGATGGATGGGGTCATGTATTGAGAGATTTTGGCAAACAACCTCCTTCCCTCAGTAAAAGCATTGAAGATGGGTCATGGCTGGGTCTTCCAGCATGACAATGACCCAAAACACACAGCCAGGGCAACTAAGGAGGGGCTCTGTAAGAAGCATTTCAAGGTCCTAGAGTGCCCCAGAGAGTCGCTGCAGTCAAAACAGAGAATCCACATGATGACAATTGTAAATGAATATTATACTACAAAAATTTAGTTTTTTTTATGCTTTTCATCACGTTAATAAGAGACTGCATGCATGATACCCTGAAAACTTGCTAAAACAATTCTAACAAATAATCCGTGTCTGCTACGTTTAATCTGCGTGGAATTTAATAAACGCAAACCGAATTTCAGACATATTATATATATTAGTCTGGAACAAAGAGAACAAACAGTGTTGTAAAGAACAAGTGAGTGTAGCTCACAGCAGCACCCATTTGAAAATAACAGACAGCCTGTGATTCTCACGTGTTTACATAAAACAAACGCAATAACAACATCTATAAACCCAGAGAATATATTCACGAGAGTTTTCGGCACAATATAAAAATAGTTATATGTTGCAATGTTAATTGTGTTGTCCGTGTGTAGCGGCTAAAGTGCAGCCCGATCAGAGCGTCTCAGTGCAGTTCTCAATGTTACTGCGATCTCGCAGCACGGCAAACTCTCCGAGGTTTTATGGGATTTGAAACATCAATCCTTGTGCGCCCAAACCATGATGATACACTCTGACCACATCCATTTCTAATGGGGAAATGTATTACACTGGCTCCTGGTTTGTTGGCTAATAGCCAACATTTATGTGTCAAGACAATATTGAGTGCACGTTTTACAAATTGTGGCCACGTTTAAGTAGATCGTGCTCCTTTTACTCAAACGATGCTTAAAACGTGCGCACAATATAATAAAACGTGTGCACGTTCGCTCCACATGCAAAACATTTTGCAATGACACTTCCAGGGCTCCGTAAAAAATGCCTGTTTTTACAAACAAAAAAGGAATATTTTACAAAAGCACATTTATCTGTAAACACCAACACGTCACATTAACGTGTTGGTTTACATAATGAATGACTGAACCAATCAGTGTTTAGCAGAGGCACATTTTAACCAGAATCCTTTGCGATCTGTCTGTGTTTGTTACAAAACCTCAGAATTACTGCATTATTCAACATTAAAAGATATATGTTTTAACTTTGTACAAATGACAGAATAACTCTATTAATGTCAATTCTATCAGTATTCATTTTATTTATACACCAAACCATAACTCAGCATTGCTTTATTTTCCAAGACCTCCGCCTGACCGGAGCATTGTGATTGGGTAGAGGGCCGGGCTTTGTGGCTGCTCTCAGCTTGCTGCTGTGCTGGAAGCCATGTAGTAAACAAAAGCTTCCAGCAGGGGGCAAGATGTTCAAAGACAGAAGAAGAAATTCAGTTTGTTAGTAGTTGCAAATGTACCAGAGACAATACTGGAATTTATCGGTTATCTGTAACTTCCGACACATTTTTGGGTGGTTTATCGTTTTATCTTTATCACAGATAACTTTTCAGTTATCTGATTATCTGTTACTGAAGTTAATTTTTTGGTTATCTGTGCCCACCACTGAATTCCAGGGTGGAATCTATAAGAATGAATGTGTTACTGAGGTTGCTATACCTTTTCCCAGAGTCTCCCAGTCGAAATACGCATGAAACAGTTTATGGAATGGGATAAAATGATATCAAGATTTCTGTGGCAAGGTAAAAAAAAAAAAAAAAAAAAACTAGGATTAGGTATAAAACTCTTCAGTTACCACAAGACTGCAGAGGACTTGGCCTTCCTTGTCTGCATGATTATCACTACGCAGCCCAGTTAAGATATAAGATTTAGTGTGCTGGTGTAACCCATCATACTCTGCAAGATGGAAAGATATAGAGAGCAATATGACCCATCAGATTTCTTTAGCAGCGGTAATGGCAGATAATAGATTAATGAACAACATGATAGAGAAAAACAACCCCTGGATGAATATCACATTGAAAACATGGCAGAAGACATTAAAACTCTGATTTGACAGATTTCTCCCCTAATAGACTGGACTTCAGATTTAGGACTTGGATTAAAGGAGGGCTTGCTACTTACTATACAGTAGTGTTCAGAATAATAGTAGTGCTATGTGACTAAAATAATTAATCCAGGTTTTGAGTATATTTCTTATTGTTACATGGGAAACAAGGTACCAGTAGATTCAGTAGATTCTCAAAAATCCAACAAGACCAAGCATTCATGATATGCACACTCTTAAGGCTATGAAATTGGGCTATTAGTAAAAAAAAAAAGTAGAAAAGGGGGTGTTCACAATAATAGTAGGTTGGCATTCAGTCAGTGAGTTTGTCAGTTTTGTGGAACAAACAGGTGTGAATCAGGTGTCCCCTATGTAAGGATGAAGCCGGCACCTGTTGAACATGCTTTTCTCTTTGAAAGCCTGAGGAAAATGGGACGTTCAAGACATTGTTCAGAAGAACAGCGTAGTTTGATTAAAAAGTTGATTTGAGAGGGGAAAACCTATACGCAGGTGCAAAAAATTATAGGCTGTCCATCTACAATTATCTCCAATGCTTTAAAATGGACAAAAAAACCAGAGACATGTGGAAGAAAATGGAAAACAACCATCAAAATGGATAGAAGAATAACCAGAATGGCAAAGGCTCACCCATTGATCAGCTCCAGGATGATCAAAGACAGTCTGGAGTTACCTGTAAGTGCTGTGACAGTTAGAAGACGCCTTGTTTGCAAGAATCCCGTGCAAAGTCCCTCTGTTAAATAAAAGACGTGCAGAAGAGGTTACAATTTGCCAAAGAACACATCAACTGACCTAAAGAGAAATGGAGGAATATTTTGTGGACTGATGAGAGTGAAATTGTTCTTTTTGGGTCCAAGGGCCACAGACAGTTTGTGAGACGAAAGTTCAAATGCCAGCATCTGTGATGGTATGGGGGGTGTGTTCGTGCCCATGGCATGGGCAACTTACACATCTGTGATGGCACCATCAATGCTGAAAGGTACATCCAGGTTTTGGAGCAAAACATGCTGCCATCCAAGCAACGTCTTTTTCAGGGACGTCCCTTCTTATTTCAGCAAGACAATGCCAAGCCACATTCTGCACATGTTACAGCAGTGTCGCTTCACCTGCAAAGCTTCAACAATTAGTGTCCTCAGTTCCCAAATGCTTGAGTGTTGTGAGAAGGAAAGGTGATGTAACACAGTGGTAAACATACCACCATCCCAGCTTTTTTGAAACATTTTGCAGGCATCCATTTTAAATTGAGCAAATATTTGCACAAAATCAATAAAGTTTATCAGTTTAAACTTTAAATATCTTGTCTTTGTGGCGTATTCAGTTGACTATAGTAGGTTGAAGAGGATAGAAAAATCATTGTATTCTGTTTTTATTTACGGAGTGGCTATATGCCCAACTGTTGGGTCAATAAAGTAAATTCGCGAGCATATACGACCAACCACAACCGACCAATGAGCACGCTTGTAAGATCACTTCCAGTTTCGATGCGGGGGGGAGGCGGATATTTTCTCACTGGCTGTGGGAGGGTTCGCACCCCGCGGAGGGGCTGTGATCTAAAGTGGTTCTGTTTGGCTCATCACACCCAGGGAACTGTAACACCATCTTACAGCCAACAAGCAGCATTTTGTTCACAAACTGTTTCGTCGTCGTTAACAGGCTTCCGTTCAAAATGCTTATGAAGTTTGTCTGTTTTGATCCATTGTGGTGTTTTCACAGTAATTAAAGACGACACCGTTAAATGTGTCAAACATACGCCACAAAAGAGCCTTAAAAAGTGGTGTAATAACGTAGTTTAGATGCACAAAACGTGTCAAATACACCATCACGGTTGGGCGAATAAGATAAGACATTATATTTATCTGCCCAACAGTTATACATGTAACGTTCAATGTATGACTTATCTGCCCAACGGTTGGGCGTATAAGCCTTTGCCTTTTATTTACATTATACACAACAGCCCAACTTCATTGGAATTGGGGTTGTGTTTTTAATCTATTTATAGCATATTTTAATAACTTATAAATTCAATCACTGCCAAAATATATCAAACAGATATATCACAGATACTCCAAACTACACCCTCAAGAGTCTTTAACAATGCAGACTAGTTTTCAAAATGATTGGAGCATTTTTAAATGTTGACCCCTTTGTCTCTATAGACTCTGTAGATACAGAAGGTGATCATATCAGAATCATTTCCACCCTGGGTGGTACTGACCGCCCTCTAAGGACCACGGACTGGTAAGGAGCCAAGGCCAGTGTTGTCTTCCACTGCGGAATGGTCTCATGATGTTTGTGGTTCTGTCTGCAGCTGATCAATAAGGTGGTGTTTGTGGTGAGTTTTGTTGGGAACAACGGGACCTTCATCATGGGCTACAAGGCTATGGTGATGGATGTGGAGTTCCTGTACCACCTGGGCTACGTGCTGACCTCCGTACTGGGACTCTTTGTCCACGAGCTCTTCTACAGCATCCTGGTAAACAAACCTCCATACTCACCACCTCACCAACACACAAATTCACCAACACACAAAATCACCAACTCACCAATACACCAACACACAAAATCACCAACTCAAACCTCACCAACACACAAATTCACCAACACACCAACTCACCAAAACACCAACTCACCAAAACGCAAACTCACCAACACACAAATTCACAAACTCACCAAATAAAACAAACTCAGACACACCAACTCAACACACCAACACACAAACTAAACAACACATCAACTCACCAACACACACAATCACCAATTCACCAACACACAAACTCACCAACTAACCAACACACAATCTCACTAATGCACAAACTCACAACGCACAAACTCACCAATGCCCCAACTCACGAACACACACACTAACTCACCAAATCACAAACTCACCAACTGACCAACACACAAACTTAACAACACATTAACGCATCAACACACAAACTCAACAAGACATCAACTCACCAACACACAAACTCAGCAACTCGCCAACACACGAAGACACAAACTCACCAATGCACCAACACACCAACTCACAAACTCACCAACACACAAAGTCACCAACACACGAACTCACCAAGTCACCAACACACAAACTCACTAACACAAAAACTCACTAAGTCACCAACACATCAGCTAAAGAACACACCAACTGACCAACACACAAATGCATCAACACACAAACTCAGCAACTCACAAACTCACCAACACAGCAAAGCACAAACTCACAACTCATCCAATGCACAAACTAACCAACACATCAACTCACCAACACACAAACTCAACAACACAGCAAAGCACAAACTCACAACTCATCCAATGCACAAACTAACCAACACATCAACTCACCAACACACAAACTCAACAACTCACCAACACATCAACACACCAACTCAAACTCAACAACACACCAACTCAACAACACATGATCTCACAAACTCACCAATATACCAACTCAACAACTCACCAACGCACCAACTCACCAATGCCCCAACTCACAAACACACACTAACCAACTCACCAACAAACTCAACAACACACCAACACACAAATGCACCAAAACACCAACTCACGAACAAATGAACACAACTAAACAACACACCAACTCACAAATGCACCAACACACCAACTCACGAACAAATGAACACAACTAAACAACACACCAACTCACCAAAACACAAACACACAAACTCACGAACAAATGAACACAACTAAACAACACACCAACTCACCAAAACACAAACACACAAACTCACGAACAAATGAACACAACTAAACAACACACCAACTCACCAAAACACAAACACACAAACTCACGAACAAATGAACACAACTAAACAACACACAAACTCACCAACACACAAACTCACGAACAAATGAACACAACTAAACACACAAACTCACCAACACACAAACTCACGAACAAATGAACACAACTAAACAACACACAAACTCACCAACACACAAACTCACGAACAAATGAACACAACTAAACAACTCACCAACACACAAACTCACGAACAAATCAACACATCAACAAAACAACACACAACTCACCAACACACAAACTCACCAAGTCACCAACACGTCAGCTAAAGAACACACAAACTCACCAACGCACAAACTAACCAACTCACCAACACACGAACTGAACAACACACCAACTCACGAACTCAACAACACACAAACACATGATCTCACAAACACAGCAACACACCAACTCACCAACACACAAGCTCACCAACTCACTAACACACCAACTCAACAATGCATCAACTCACCAATGCACAAACTCACCAATGCACAAACTGTGTATGGCTGAGCCTTTTGGGGATGTTCCTTTTATAGCCAATCATAACACTCACCTGTTTCTACTTAGGTGTTCATTGAGCATTCATCAACTTTCCCAGTCTTTTGTAGCCCCGTCCCCACTTTGTCAAAACTTGTTGTTGGCATCCATTTCAGAATGAACAAATATTTGCACAAAAACAACAAAGTCTATCAGTTTGAACATTAAATATCTTCTTTTTGTGGTGTATTCAGTTGAATATAGGTTGAAGAGGATTTTCAAATCATTGTATTCTGTTTTTATTTACATTTTACACAATGTCCCACCTTCATTGGAATTGGGGTTGTATGTATTCTGCCTTGTCACAACTAGCTGTCCTGCACTGAGATGTTTGACAGCTAGAAAACATCTTCTCATACTTCAGTTGATTCAGTTGTGATGGAACGTACAGAGTTGGACACAGTACCTGAGAACTGTCTCGAGCAGGTAGAACTTCCTCCATTCTGTAAGAAACTAACAGTCTTAATGATCTCAGTCCTGAAAGAGGTTTTGTGAGGAAGTGGATTCGTGCAGAGCTGGTTGTGGATGAGACTGAAGGTCGTCAGGGTCCCTGGAGAAGACCTTTAGGGATGCTGACGTCTGCTACTTTAGTTTGATTTGAAAATGTGTCAAAGCCAGAGAGGGCGGCTGAACTTTGTGGTGAGATGGTGATTTTTTTCGGTTGTTTTTTTTCCGTTTTTTTTTTTCGGCAGCTCTTCGATCTGATCTACCGGGAGGAGACGCTGCTGAACGTCATCAACAGCGTGACTCGGAATGGACGCTCCATCCTGCTGACGGCGCTGCTTGCGCTCATCCTCGTCTACCTCTTCTCCATCGTTGGCTTCCTCTGCCTGAAGGAGGACTTCATCATGGAGGTTGACCTGCTCCCACAGCCTGATGCAGGTGACAGCTGACCCTTCACCCTTAACCTTTGATCCTGAACATTTTCCTTGTCCATGGCACCAGAGGCATCAATGTGTGACTGACATCAGGTTTTATGTTGACCACTATTTCTGCAGAAATCTATTTTTCCACATGAAGCAGACGTCCAAACATCTTCACGCCATCACACTACAGGATGGCAACTACCCAGGCAGACCACCTTCCTCAGACATATTTCCTGTTTGCTCTGGGGATTGAACATATGACTGTGTGGTCACAAACCCACTCCTCTAAGCTGTTGGTCACCAGTTCCCACAAAAAAATGTAAATAAAATTTTGTTGGTGCTGCATCTACTATGCACACTCCAGAACTGCCCCAGGTCCCCTCTGGTCCTTTTCTACCTTCTGAAACACAGCTGGACATTTCTTGGACATCTATTTGATCTTATCCAATCTCTTGGTCTCTCAGCAAAGCGGGACAATGAGCCATGCTGGTTCAAGCACAAGAAATTTTGCAGATGGTGTTTCCTCATGCTGCTGCAGCAGCAGGACCTGAAAGACTTGGACCTTCATTCTCCTCCAGAGATTTCTAAAGGCCTCTGTCCAGCAGCATGGTGACTCTGGAGGTTTTTTCCCCAATGTCTTTTGACCTCATAGACAGAGACATGAATCAACAAGTTCCACACTTTGATCACATACAGACACACTTCTGATGGCCAAGCCCACAAAGTCACTGAACGCCTGGATCTTAGTCTGGATCCTAATCCAGCTTTTGGAATACTGTAACTAAGACGTTCATTTGTCCTTCAGAGATCACAGCCTCGTATGACGCCCCCTGAATCTCTAGGCTCCAAAACGTAGGAGCCAGAAGACATCACTGATGAACACCTGAATTTAGTAGGAAGGAGTCAGAGACAAACGGGCTGTGATACAGTTCAGATCCCACAAATCCTCACAGAATCCCTCCGAGCCGCCTGATCAGCCACTTTGTGAAAACCAGTTTAAGGTGCAAAGACACATTGCCGATAGTCACACGTATTGTGTCTTTGTTCTCCTCCTGATATCTCTCATTTGTTCTGTTGTTCTCTGAATATTTACAATATTTTGGGAATATTTTTTGGAGTTTAAGTCACAGGACCTCACACACTAGTTAAAAAAAAAAAAAAAAAAATGCTACTTATACTTAAAATACGGTGCTTATTATTGTGTTTCTTGTGAATTCTGCTCTGTGGTGCCATATTCTGATGAGTCTGTTACTTGTGTACTTCCATTGGCTTTACTTCCTGTTCACGTTTCAGGTTTCATGTACACGTTCATTTCCTTGTTCAATGAGTCAGCACCCGTCACTTCAGTGCCAGATTGTCTAGCTTCCATGCCCTCTTTCTCATGTTCTCTTTCCGTGTTAGACTGTTAGATTTCCTGTTCTCAACCATGTACTCAAGCCTTTCCTGACAGTTACTGGACATTTCCTGTAATGCTTGATCACTCACCTGCGGAAGGGTTAGGGTTTTGCTTTCTAATAGGGAGATGATGGTGTAGTGGTTAAGCAGTGGGCTTGAGACCAGAGGATCATCGGTTCAAACCCTCGTCTCGCCGGAGAATCACTAAGGACCCTTGGACAAGGTCCTTAATCCCCAAGTCACTCCCGTTGTGTAGTGAGTGCCTTGCATGGCAGCAGCCTGACATTAGTGGGAGTGTGTCTGTGTGAATGGGTGAATGTGAGGCATCACTGTAAAGTGCTTTGAGCTTCTGATATAGATGCAAAAGTGCTTTGTAAATGCAGTCCATTTACCGTTTCGTTTAGATGCGAGGCTCTTTTATCTTCTGTACCCTTTATACATAGACTCTGCAGAGTTCTAATGGTTCAGTTTGAGTTAAAGAGGCAGAAATGTGCTGATTTATCCGCAGAACTCATGCCAGCAGGTTTTGTGTATGTTTGTGGTTCAGCTCCGCAGCAGAGAGACTTCCTGAAGTCCTGCTCAGTAGATGGAGTTGGCTGCAGTCTGGAGACCAAAGACTTGACTGTTAATAACGACGAAGATGGTAAGACTTCCAACAGCTGCTTTGGTGGCTTCCCTCACTCCACTGTCTGCTCTCCGTGACGAAACTCTGTGATAGATTTATTCATGATTAATTTCAGTGAAGTATTGGGTTCCTGACTGTCTAAAGACGTCTTGCTGTGAATGTGATGGTTTAGTGTGTTATATGAAAGTAGGTGAAAAACTCATAAATGCAGTAATTTTATTATATTTAAATGATGCTGTACAAATGAGATTATATATATGAGGTCTGTTAGAAAAGTATCTGACCTTTTTATTTTTTGCAAAAACCTGATGGATTTGAATCACGTGTGCTTGCATGAGTCAACCTTGAACCTTCGTGCGCATGCGTATACTTTTTCATGTCGATTTCCTGTCTATTGCATCATTTCCTGGTAAGCAGCCTTTGTGTGGGATGAGTGCAGTGCTCTCGGCAGATTTTCTTTTCAAGGAAAAAGATGGAACGACTGGAGCAGCGCTGCATCAAATTTTGCCAGAAACTGGGCGACAGCCAGGTGGAAACTATTCAGATGATTCAGATGGCTTTCGGTGACTTTTCAGTCGTGTGACTATCCGAGAAATTGTGGAAGAGGTGGGCATGTGACAACATGTCCTGTGAGACTTCAACACGGAGGCGCTTTTGCTCTACCGTTAGCAGCAGCATGAATTTCACCGCCACTCTTTTCATGGCCAAATCTTCTGTCGCAGTGGAATGTACCGAAAACGTGCTGATGTCCACCTCTTCCGCAATTTCTCGGATAGTCACATGACAGTCCCGCATCACCACAGTGTTCACTTTGGTATGACCTGGTCATTTCAGCATGTTGATGGCCGACTGGAGCGTGGCTCGCTCTCCACCGTTGTGCGGACGTCTTTAAACCGGTTGTACCGCTCCTTAATCTGTGTGATGCCCAAAGCATAGTCACCGAAAGCCGGCTGAATCATCTGAATGGTTTCCACCTGGCTGTCGCCCAGTTTCTGGCAAAATTTGATGCGGCGCTGCTCCAGTCGTTCCGTCTTTTCCTTGAAATGAAAATCTGCTGAGCGCACTGCACACGTCCCACACAAAGGCTGCTTACCAGAAAATGATGCAATCGACAGGCGTGAAAAAGTTCACGCATGCGCACGAAGGTTCAAGGTTTGCTCATGCAAGCACACTTGATTCAAATCTATCATGTTTTTGCAAAAAATATAAAGGTCCGATACTTTTCAAACAGACCTCATATATATACAACCCCTGGCAAAAATTATGGAATCACCTGCCTCGGAGGATGTTCATTCTGTTGTTTAATTTTGTAGAAAAAAAGCAGATCACAGACATGACACAAAACTAAAGTCATTTCAAATGGCAACTTTCTGGCTTTAGGAAACACTATAAGAAATCAAGAAAAAAAGATTGTGGCAGTCAGTAATGGTTACTTTTTTAGACCAAGCAGAGGAAAAAAATATGGACTCACTCAATTCTGAGGAATAAATTATGGAATCACACTGTAAATTTCCATCCCCAAACTAACACCTGCATCAAATCACATCTGCTCGTTGACATTAACCCTATGTCATGAAATTGACCCTATGTGTCTTTTTGCAAGGAATGTTTTCAGTTTTTGCTCTATGGCAAGATGCATTATCTTCTTGAAAAATGATTTCATCATCCTTAAACATCAGAAAAGTGTCCAAAATATCAACGTAAACTTGTGCATTTATTAATGATGTAATGACAGCCATCTCCCCAGTGCCTTTACATGACATGCAGCCCCATATTATCAATGACTGTGGAAATTTACATGTTGTCTTCAGGCAGTCATCTTTATAAATCTCATTGGAACGGCACCAAACAAAAGTTCCAGCATCATCACCTTGCCCAATGCAGATTCGAGATTCATCACTGAATATGACTTTCATCCAGTCATCCACAGTCCACGATTGCTTTTCTTTAGCCCATTGTAACCTTGTTTTTTTCTGTTTAGGTGTTAATGATGGCTTTTGTTTAGCTTTTCTGTATGTAAATCCCATTTCCTTTATGCGGTTTCTTACAGTTCGGTCACAGACGTTAACTCCAGTTTCCTCCCATTCGTTCCTTATTTGTTTTGTTGTGCATTTTCGATTTTTGAGACATATTGCTTTAAGTTTTCTGTCTTGACGCTTTGATGTCTTCCTTGGTCTACCAGTATGTTTGCCTTTAACAACCTTCCCATGTTGTTTGTATTTGGTCCAGAGTTTAGACACAGCTGACTGCGTGATGATTTACCCTCTTTTAAGAGTTTGATAATCCTCTCCTTTGTTTCAACTGACATCTCTCATGTTGGAGCCATGATTCATGTCAGTCCACTTGGTGCAACAGCTCTCCAAGGTGTGATCACTCCTTTTTAGATGCAGACTAACAAGCAGATGTGATTTGATGCAGGTGTTAGTTTTGGGGATGAAAATTTACAGGGTGATTCCATAATTTATTCCTCAGAATTGAGTGAGTCCATATTTTTTCCTCTGCTTGGTCTAAAAAAGTAACCGTTACTGACTGCCACAATCTTTTTTTCTTGATTTCTTATAGTGTTTCTTAAAGCCAGAAAGTTGCCATTTGAAATGACTTTAGTTTTGTGTCATGTCTGTGATCTGCTTTTTTTCTACAAAATTAAACAACTGAATGAACATCCTCTGAGGCCGGTGATTCCATAATTTTTGCCAGGGGTTGTATATATGTATATGTGTGTATATATATATATATATATATATATATATATATATATATATATATTACAATTACTGTAGAGAGAAGTAAACTTTAAAAAAAAATCACAGGATGGGGTACATTTCTTGGCACTGGGTAGCCCTGTGCTATTCGTCAAACGTGATCAGACCAATGAAGAACAAACAAGAAACATTACCTTTAGAACAGAGTGGGGCAGTGACAGTGGTGTGTGTGTGTGTGCTGGTGTTTCAGATGACGCTAAATTAGAGCGAGCGTGCGACACTCTGCTGATGTGCATCGTGACTGTGTTGAATCACGGACTGAGGAACGGAGGAGGAGTCGGTGACGTTCTCCGTAAACCATCCAAGAATGTAAAGAACATGTTTATGTCCATATTCATACGTACGTCTGTTCACACTCACACACTTAAACATCCACACGTCAAGATGACGTTATGACAGTGGTCATCTGTACCCACTTCAAACACCATTAGAACATGGCCTGATGGAACCTCCTCACAGCTGCAGGACTGTTTTTAAAATACAGACTGGAGTATTTTTGCCTCTCAGGACCTGGAGGAGTACACTACATCTGTACTCTCCTCCATCAAGCACTGCACAGACACTTTTACCATGGCAAATGCATCTGGGTGTATGCCAACCAAAAACTCAGTTTAGTGCAGCCAGGGAGAACCTGAAACAAGCCAAGCTTGATTACAAAATAAAATTGAGGGCCATCTCCACAGTAACAACTCAAAGCAGGTGTGGTGGTGGGAGGGGGATCCGAAACAGGTTGTGCACTTTGGGTTAAAAACATGAAACGTGGCACACTTATAGATTAACCCCAGGGGAACAATTTTGAATATGGAAGAAAGTTGGCAGAGCCCCCTGGTGGCCAACGTGGGAACTAAAAGTTTTGCTGCCTAACCAAAATCACAAAAACATACCAAATATCTTGATAACTTGCTCATTTATTGCTCCAAAACAATAAAACTTGGAAAAAATTAAGACGATAACAGGGGAGGCGTGAGTATGAGACATTTATAGCTGAACGCATCACCACTCAAAGTCGATTACTCAGCCTATCAAGAAGAACAAGCTGTCATTGTTCTCTGAGTCAACGTCATTCGAAACAGAAAAATCAGGTCTGTGCTTTGAAGGACGACTGTGCCTTGTTCTCCAGGTTATACATCGCCTACCGGTCTCAAGAGTACCTGATTCTGAACAAAGTCATCTTCAAGATGAACATGATCTCATGTATTTGTAGTCAATGAAATAACACTACATATTTTAACATTTAATTTTTTTTACATTTTAGGGTAAGCTGAGCTTCCCTTGCAGTCTGAGAGAACGTATATATATATGTGTCTGTGTGCGCGCGCACGCAATATGCTTCTATTTATTTACCTTTTTTTTTTACTTTTTTACACAGACGGCACTTTTGCACTGAACCGCAGTGTTGTTAAACATTTTGTATAATGACAATTCTGATTCTGACCAGACCAGGTGGGACCTCAGTCTGGTCTGACTGGACCAGGTGACTGTGGAGTTGTGTTGGATCAGTTGTCTGAAGTCCTTGTTCAAATGCCATGTAGTGGTAGTAATCATAGTAATGCTGGTGCAACAAGCAGCGTTCCTTCATCTTCCTGATTTATCTGTCTGATTGGAGAGTTGACTTCCATCGGTCAGCTTGCTGATCTTGTCCTTTAGGTCCCCATGCCCATACACAAGAGTGAAAACATAAGTCTTTGGATGTGACTGGTGGATGACACCGTCTGTGGTCCTGTGTATTTCTTAGGAGCCTTTGTTCCCAGCGAGGGTGGTGTATGACCTCCTGTTCTACTTCATCGTCATCATCATTGTTCTCAATCTGATCTTCGGTGTCATCATTGACACATTTGCTGACCTGAGGAGTGAGAAGCAGAAGAAAGAGGAGATCCTAAAGACCACCTGCTTTATATGTGGTGAGGACGAATAAACAGGAACCAGTTTGACTCCTTGATTAAAACAAGAGTTTTTTGTAGCCAGGATTAATTTACTGAGTAGGTCCTCGTTTCATCTTTCACAGCTCAGTGTTTTTAATCTTCTCTACCCACCTGAACAAAGTATTTGGAAGAGATGTTACCATAGCAACATTAATGTAATATCAACTGATATAATTGATCTTCATCTCGTAAAGGTTTTATGTTGCTCGCAGCTTTGAAGACTTTGCTGACGGCTTCTTTTTCTTCTTTCTTTCTTTTGCAGGTCTTGAGAGAGACAAATTTGACAATAAGACTGTGTCCTTTGAAGAACACATCACCATGGAACACAACATCTGGAACTACCTGTACTTCATCGTCCTGGTGCGTGAGAAGAATAAGACGGATTACACCGGACCAGAAAGCTACGTCGCCCACATGATCAAGGTGCAACATCTTAGTCCAGCAGGACCTGGGGTTCAGTGGTGGGCACAGCTAACCAAAAAGTTAGCTTCAATAACAGATAATCAGCTAACTGAAAAGTTATCTTTTATAAAGCTAAACTGATAAACCACCCAGTTTTAACAGCACGATTGCTTCTAGTAGCATCAAAGGCAATCACAGACCCAAACAATGAGTCAACACTTGTCTTTGTACACCCTGCCCCCTGCTGGAAGCTCCTGTTTATTACATAGCTTCCAGCAGTGAAGCAGTTGAGAGGAGCAGCAAAGCTCAATTCTCGACTCAATAACAGCGTCTCTGTGAGGCAGAGGTCTTGGAAAATAAAGCAGTGCTGACTTATGGTTTGGTTTATAAATAAAATTAATACTGAAAGAATAACTCCATTAATGTCAATTCTGTCATTTGTACAGTTAAAATATAACATATCTTTTAATGTTGAATAATGCACTAATTCTGAAGTTTTGTAACAAACACAGATGCCAAAGGGATTATGGGTAAGATGTGCCTCTGCTAACAGATTGGTTGACACATTCATTCTATGTAAAAACCAACACGTTAATGTGAGATGTGATTGTGTTGGTGTTACATATAAATGTGTTTTTGTAAAAATATGCCATTTTTTTATTTGTAAAAAAAAAGGCATTAAAAAAAAACAACAAAAAAAAAAGCCAAGTTGTAATCAGATAACCGTCTGATATTACCAGTGTCAAAATAAATAGAACACATCTACTGGTGCCCAGACGCTCGGTACTTAACCTGGGCTTACACTGTGCAAGTTTTGGCCCTTTTTCAATTGATTTTTCACTCTTGCCGAGTTTCAGCTTAATCGTGCCTCCTGCATCGTGTAGTATACATGGAGTAACGAGCTGCATTTAACCTCTCACGACCACCTCCTGATTGGCACTCGTATGGTCGGATGAAAATCAAACCTGTTTGATATTCTGGTTGGCCGTCGTGAGGGTATCTCACTGCTGAAGCGCTACAAGCATTCAACCGTTCACACTGTGCGTGTGCAAACACCAGAGAGAGCATAAACAGTGATCATCTCTCAACTCATGTAAAGTCTTGTATTGTTTTAGTTTAGTTTTTTTTTTTGTTAAAACCTTGATGTCTCCCATCAAGAGTTTTTGTAAAAATAAGAAATGTAAATAAAGTTTGAAAAAAAAAAAGCTTCTGTTTACGTTTTGCTTCTGGAAACAAGAGTTCGATGTGTGGTTTTTGAACGTACATTGTGAGCAGTCAGATCGCATTGTGCGCTCTGAACTTTTACACCGTGCAGTTTTGTCATACAGTTTGAGCTGGAGCCGATTGAAAATATTGTGCAGTGTCTGCCCAGCTTTAGGGCGAATACTGCCATGAACACTACTGGCCAGTAGATTGCAGTAGAGCCCGTGAAAACTTGCCAATACAAAATTCCAGATAAACTGTGTCTGCTATGTTTAAGCTGTGTGGAATTTAATAAATGCAAACTAAATTTCAGACATCTTATATATATTACTCTGGAACAAGACGACAGACAGTGTTTGGCATAAGCAGGACTCTAAATAGCAAACAGGAATCGATTGCAGTGATTCCAATTGAAAATAACTGAGAAGCAGCCTGAGCTTCTTCTGGCATTTTTACGTAAAACAAACACAGTAACAACATCTATAAATCTGGAGAATATGTTCACGAGCGTTTTAGTCACAATATACAAAGAGTTTAATGCTGTTGTCCATGTGGAGCCTGATCAGAGCGTCTCAAATGCATTTCTTCTGTAGTGAATGCACTGACATTACCCATAATGCACTTGGACACAGCATGTCCACACTAAAACCTTCAAAATTTGTGCATTACTTTAAAACTAAAACATATATCTGATATTTTCGTTTTATAAAACTTCAGACATGACATTAATTTAAATAACTTGTCCGAAATTAGTTTGGTTAAAATTTTAACCATAAGTTAAAACTGTATGCCTCTGGCTGACTTGGGTGATATTGTCACCGTATTAGTATGGTGTCAAAAGAAATTATCATTTTTCTTTTCTGTGACTAGTTTCTTTGTCTGCAGAGGATAGAGCATTTTTTTTCTACAACCAGCTCTCTTCTGTTTAGAGGTTCGAACTGCACATCTACTACAAAACATTTAACAGGTAGGTACTCAACTGATTTTAGATTTTATAAATGTTTGTAATATACAGCTATGTTTAACACATCTGCAAAAATACATTAGCGGTCTAAAAATTATCAGACCAAAACTTATCGGAAGATAATTATTCCGATAATGGTTTTCAAAGTTATCTGATAATGAAAACATTATCTTCGATAATTAGCGGTTAGGGATTAGTGGAACTGTGCCCACCACTGCTGGGGGTTCATGTGTTTATTGGCAGTGATGAGTCATCACTCAGTGTCGTCAGTGGGTTGATGTCAGAGGTGAGGGAAGGTTCACTGACTTTGACTTCACTTTGAGTCTCTGGGTTTGTGATGGTCCTGGATCCAGACTCAGATCCAGGTTTTCAGTGATTTCGTGGACTCATTCATCAGAAGCATCTCTGTGAGGTGAAAGTGTCGAGCCATTCGCTGATCTCAGCAGTGACATTCGTGTCTCTGGGTCCTCTGCCTTTGAGAGCCACAGACGCTGGAGGAGACCTTCCGGAACACCACGGAGGAGGTCATCAATTTAAAAACGCAGTGATGTGTGATGTTAAAATGAATGTGAAGGTGACTTACAAGCATCTTTGCTCACTGTTGGAGTGTGCGGAGGTGCAGCCACGTCGCAGTCAAACTCCGGTCCGTAATGGTCAGGCTCAGCTCTATAAGTATTTGGACAAACTAAAGATAAGGATTTTTTTTTTTTGAGCTGGGATGACTACATGGACATGCTTTGAAGTTCATTTCCATCTGTCATTACGAAGCACAATCAGTGTGGCGCTGTACAGTTTATCTGTTTGAAGGAGGTCATTCTCAAAAAGGAGACTTGTGAGGGAAGCCACCAAGACACAGACAGCTGTGAAAGAGTTACAAGCTTCTGTGACTGGAGAAACTGCACATCAGCAGTTACACAGTTCCATGGTGGAGTCACTGTCCAAATACTGATGGACCTGACTAAATATCCAGGGCCAAAGACTTGTGGTGGTCAGGAAGTCCAGAACCCAGCACACTGGTGGCTAGTCACCTCCTACGTCCTTGGACGAAAGCAGAAAGACTTTTCAGCTGCTAGCTCAGCAGAGCTGCCGCATTTTATTATTATTTCTTACGTCCACCTTAGGGAGTTGGGGGGGGGGGGGGGGGGGGGGTGCTAGAAAACTGGTCTCTTCACACTTCCTATGTGGAGGAAGTTGCTGGATGCAATGACCAGTTCTGGCAACTCGTCGATTTCAGAGTCTGGAACATTGGAGATGTTGGTGACACTAATGTGTCATTGATGGATGACTGAATGTACAGCAGGTATTTGTGTTCAGCCAAAGTACCACTTTATCTTTGGTACATCTGCTCCAAGGCGCCTCACAGTGATGTGTCTGGGGGGGACCGACTTGGGTCCAGTGTAGTTTGAACTGATCCACCACAAGCACATTGAAATATGGAAGTTTTCTTGAGATATTTTGACAGTTCCTTCACCTGTTGTCTGTTTCAGAACAACAACCTGGACTGGTTTCCGCGGATGCAGGCGATGTCTCTGGTGGTAACTGACAGCGACGGTGAGCAGAATGAGATGAGGCTCCTGCAGGACAAACTGGCATCAACCATGAAGGTGGTGACCACACTGACCAACCAGCTGAATGAGCTCAAAGAGCAGGTATCAGCCGGGACTCGAACCTAAGCATGCCTCCTTTCTTGTTTTACTCGATTGTCCTTCTGCCGCCATTCAGTGTTATGTAGTTTACCACAATCCACCTGGCGGCCACCTACACTTCCCAGAACGCACCGCAGCGCCAACAGCTGTCTCACAGCCGATGTAAACAATGGCAAAGCGAGAATGTAAATGGCACCAATTCGGTGAGTTCACGAGCGATTATGTCTCTCCACGTTGAGAGGGTTATCTAGAGGAAGTGTAGCTTCACGAGGTGTGTTTACGTTGTGCCCTAAACTGGAACTCTGCTGAAATGACCTCTTGCGTGAGTCACTGACTGCCAGATGGCACGAGATTTCACACCTGCGAAACAACGAATTGGTCAGAAACACCAGTTTCTCTGATTTAATGTGAAAATAACTTCAATCGTGGAATTAAGACAGTATTACAAATACGACTCCATGACATTGAACAAATCATTTATGTTTTTTAATGTGATTTATTCACATTTTTATGTTTGAAATTTCCTGTGTCAGTTTTTCACTGAGTTGAGATGACAAATTTATCTTTAATTTATCAAAACTCATCTGAGGGATTTTCCACCTGGAATCCCTTATTTATTTGTTCCTCATTTTCCATTGTCTTGAACGCAGTGTTGTTCTGTTAGCATGTAGCAGCTAACATGTTGGATGGCTAACAGGTGTGGTTTTGTTGTGCAGATGACGGAGCAGAGGAAGAGGAGGCAGAGGATGGGCTTCGTGGACGTCCAGACGGGGGCGAGTGCTGCGCTGCCCCCTAGTGCAGCCGGAGGGAACCACCAGATCTACAAGACATAATTACACGTGTGACGTGTTCTAAGGATTAAAACATGCAGATCGACAGAGACACACTTGGTGTGTTCGACACATTAGCACGCATGAGCACACAGTTTTCTTGATAAAACATACTGCTGCTTCAAAAAAAGATTACGGTAACATGCGGAAGCACGTTGCGAATTACACCCACAAGCCCCCAAAAAATCAAAACAGATGATGAAATAAACGCAATTTGTCAGTAGAGGGTATGTGGGGGCGGGGCTTAGATCAGTGCTGGTACACAATTTATACTGTTTTTACACCAGGTTTGAACCATTTCATGTTTTATTACACTGAACAAAAACATAAATGCAATACTTTTCTTTTTGCTCTGATTTTTCATGAGCTGAACTCAAAGATCTAAAACATTGTCTATATACACAAAAGACTTATTTCTCTCAAATATTGTTCATAAATCTGTCTAAATCTTTGTTAGTGAGCACTTCTCCTTAGCCGAGATAACCCATCCCACCTCACAGGTGTGGCATATCAAGATGCTGATTAGACAGCATGATTATTGCACAGGTGTGCCTTAGGCTGGCCACAATAAAAGGCCACTCTGAACTGTGCAGTTTTATCACACAACACAATGCCACAGATCTCAGTTTTGAAGGAGTGTGCAGTTGGCATGCTGACTGCTGGAATGTCAACCAGAGGTGTTGCTTGTCAACTGAATGTTCATTTATCTACCATAAGCTGTCTCCAAAGGTGTTTCAGAGAATTTGGCAATACACCCAACCGGCCTCACAACCGCAGACCACGTGTGACCACACCAGCCCAGGACCTCCACATCCAGCATGTTCACCTCTAAGATGGTCTGAGACCAGCCACCTGGACAGCTGCTGAAACAGTCGGGTTGCAGAACCAAAGAATTTCTGCACAAACTGTCGGAAACAGTGTCAGGGAAGCTCATCTGCTGCTTGTCTACTGCAGTTTGTTGTCGTAACTGACTTCAGTGGGCAAATGTTCACATTCGATGGTGTCTGACTGCTGATCAACTCTATGTGAAGGAGATGTGTTGCACTATGTGACACAAATGATGGCCACACCAGATACTGATCGTCACCCCCCCCCCCCCCCCCCAGACACCCCAATTAAAGAAAACCTGCACATTTCAGAGTAGCCTTTGGCATGTGAATCTCATCACTGACAACAATTCGATCTCGATACACTACCAGCGATATGATACATTTTGCGATACATGACGATACGATTCACCCCGTTCCTGATTTGATGCGATTTAATATATATTTGATGCTGATTCAATTCCTCACAATGCAATTCAACATGATGCAAAGAAATTATACAAAAAATTTAAATAGAAAATAAGAAGCTGCAATGCAGTATGGTACTATGGTGGTCGTCTTCTTCTGATTCTACTAGAGGCAGAGGATTTGTTTTACTACTTAAAAGAAACAAATTCACCAGATTCAATTATTTAGTTCCAGATTATGGAACAGGAATCAGCTCCCTCATATGTGGAACCTGTTTGATCACACTGTCAGAACTTAAACAGTAAGACAATGTCACTCTCAATGAGTGACTTAAAGTGAGTTACTCATTGACAGAGTTCCACCTTGGCAAAAGTAATTTGAGAAACTTTCTTAACAGTTGTGCCGGTCCTCAGTTTACAATCTGCGGCCGTGTCAATACAGTTTAGCAGCACGCCATTCTTTACAAACGGCCTGCATCTTGTTAAGGTTACCAACTTAAAAAAAAAAGCCACAGTATCTTCAACGCCTGATTTAAATGTTTTAGGTGCATCAAAAACTCTTCTGACTGCTTGCTGTTGTTCTCGTCGTGATAGAAATGTGATTTCTAGCTTCTATCCATGTTCAAAACGTGGAGCGGTGATGGTGCATTCAATGTGCCTTAGAAAAAAAAAAATTGACGCACACAGCGACCGATGCAACATGATTTCACCCGTAAATTAAATCAATGCACACTGAATGCATCAATGCACTCGCATCGCGCACATTTGTATTTAGATAACAATTCGTATCGATTAATCTACACATGCCTACTGTGCAATAATCATGCTGTCTAATCAGCATCTTGGGGTGCCACACCTGTGAGGTGAGATGGATTACGGTATCTGGGCAAAGGAGAAGTGCTCACTAACACAGATTTGTGATTAATATTTCAGAGAAATAGGTCTTTTGTGTATATAGAAAATGTTTTCGCTTTTTGAGTTCAGCTCATGAAAAATGGGAGCAAAAACAAAAGTGTTGCGATTATATTTTTGTTCCGTGAATTTTATTTGTGATCTTAACTCATGAACTGAGCCTCATAAAGGGATTAAACTCAGAACCAAAGTCCTGTTGGCATCATGAATATATCATGAAATAATAAATGTTAGCATCAGCTAACCAGATGGCACATAGTGTTTATATGGAGACTGTGCAAATGTTTTAGGCACATTATAGTAAAAAAATATATATATTTTTTTTCTTAATCTGTGTGTAAATCTAAAACATGAGACGGACATACAGTATGTGGAGCCGTAACAGGTCTGATCCAGATGTGATTTCTGTTTGTGGTGAAGGTGACTGAAAATGTTGAAAATGTTTCTGTTTGAATGTATATACTGTGACCTGAACAGAATGACCAGATGGCCCGTTGCTGCAGAAACATTCAAGGATCGGTTCTTCACGCATCGGTGACCAATCATGATGTGAGCTGTGCTTGTGAGGCATTTGAGTGCGTCTGTTCATTTGGATTACTCAGACGGTTGTTAGTTATTCTCTGTTTTAAAAGCGGTTTGGACTCGTGTTGTAGTTACGCGGCGTCGCCGTGTGACAGCCATCAGCTGCTGTCTGTTTTTCCCCATTTAACGAGCACATCACCATCACACCTCTTAAAACAATAAAAGTTCCTGTCACTGTCAACAGAATTCCTGTTTTGCATTTTATTTTGTTCTGGATTTTCTGTGATGTAAGAACATTTTATACTATTATAATATGATGACAGTCAAAAGTTGAAAGCAGAAAAGTGTCAAATCACAGCCTTTTGCTGTGTCTGATTTAACAGGTGCACGTCAGGCTGCGGCTCAGAGTCTGAACACAGTGTGAAAAAGTAACCGGTCCAGCTTTTAATCACAGAAATTACTTTGGTCCCACATGCGAGGGGTTTAATGGAATATATTGCAGTTGGACAGGACATTTTATCTGATGCAAGCGAAAAATCCATTATACGAGGTCTATTAGAAAAGTATCCGACCTTATTTTTTTCAAAAACCATATGGATTTGAATCACGTGTGATTACATCAGACATGCTTGAACCCTCGTGGGCATGCGAGAGTTTTTTCACGCCTGTCGGTTACGTCATTCGCCTGTGGGCAGTCTTTGAGTGAGGAGTCGCCCACCCTCTCGTCGTTTTTTTCATTGTTTAGGAATGGCTCAGAGACTGCTGCTTTGTTTGATCAAAATTTTTTCAAAACTGTAAGGCACAACTGAGTGGACACCATTCGATAATTCAGCTGGTTTTCGGTAAAAATTTTAACGGCTGATGAGAAATTTTGGTCTGTAAGTGTCGCTGTAAGGACGGCCCACGGCGCCTGACGGCGATCTGCGCTTCGAGGCGGCAGCGTCTCGCCGTTTCAAGTTGAAAACTTCCACATTTCAGGCTCTGTTGACCCAGTAAGTCGTCAGAGAACAGAGAACTTTCAGAAGAAGTCGGCATGAGGAGTTTATTCGGACATTCCATTGTTAACGGACATTTTGTAATGAAAGAACGTGCGGGCAGAGTCGCATGTCGGGCCGGACGCGACCGCGGGGGGGTCGCGACAGGAAAAACACCTCCATTGGAAACCTTAACGGACAAGTTGGAACATGCCCAAGCTGTTAAACAATTTCTCAGTTACTCACTTGTTGAAAGCCATCAAAAGCCGCCTGAATTTTACAAATGGTTTTCAACACAGGTATTTTTCCTGTCGCGGCGCACACATTTGTGCGCACGTCTTTCATTACAAAATGTCCTTAACAGTGGAATGTCTGCATAAAGTCCTCAGGCCGGCCTCTTCTGAATCTTCTCTGTTCTCTCAAGACATCCTGGGTGAATTAAGCCTTAAATTAGGATGTTTTCAGGTCGAAACAGGCCGACGACGGCGCCTGGAAGCACTGCAGGATGTCCCGCTCTGTGGGAAGTCCTTACAGCGACAGAAACACCCCATAATCTCTCATCAGCCGTTAAACTTTTCACCGAAAACCAGCTTAATTTCTTGAAGTGTCGACTCGGATATTCCTCACAGGTCCAGAAAAAAATTTGATAAAGCAACGCGCGCCGTCTCGAGCAGCGTGTGAAACAAAGGAATTCAGCCGAGAGGGCGGGACCACATCTCACTCGAGGCCTGCCCACAGGGAAATGACGTCACCGACACGCGTGGAAAAACTCACGCATGCGCACGAGGGTTCAAGCATGATTGGTGTAATCGCACATCATTCAAATCCATATAGTTAAAAAAAAAAAAAAAAAAGGGTCGGTTTATTATCTAATAAACCTCGTATATGGGGGTTATTACATGGAAAACAATACAAAAACGTTGGGACTTTTTTTGTCCGGTGACTGAATATCTGGTTTATGATGGTTTAGGTGAGTTTTACTGTACATGGGACTGAACAATAAATTTACCTCTCAAAGCTTTGATGATGAAGTCGCTTCCATCCCACATGGCTAACTTTATTTTCCCAAATTTGTCTGCTGTTCGGATCTGAAGGGAATCTGTACATCTTGAAGCCCTTGTTGTGTCTATTTGTGCCTCCAAATGCACAACAGCCCAGCATTTTCAGTGAATAACATATCACACGTTATTGTATGATACAGAGTTACAGATCTGCAGCTGCATAAATCAGGCTTTAAATTAATTAAATGAATTATCATAAATTGTAAATTTGATTACTATTTCTACATTTATTTTGACCGTACCTGTACCTGGATGTGTTGCTGTATGTTGTTAAATGATTTAAAAAACAAAGGTTCATTCAGTAGTTCAGTGCAGTTGGAACCAAAATGGCACCATGTTCTGAGTGGACGCAACTCTCCAATCAAGGCACTCTAATATCCCATAGACGTGACTGCCACCTGCTGGCTGCTACACCCACCTTAGTGTCAGCTAACAGTTTAAGCTAGCAGCTGTCGGCAGAACACTGATCTCTATACCATACAGATCAGTGGGGCAGAACTGCACAGGACAAAATCGACAACAGATGAAGAAATAAAATGAAACTAAATCAATTTGAGAATGGAGGGAACGTGTTTCTGGCTCTTATTTGTTAGCAGGATTGCAGTGGCTGCATCAACAGTGCCTCCACCTGAGTGAACAGAGGATTGCAGGCAGAGGGAGGCACTCCGGCAAAATTTGGTCACGTTACTGACACGTTACTGAAGGGGGCGTGGTTTCGACAGCCACAATTGTGAGCACGTCGACAGAAACGCATGAGTCAAGGTTTTGTGGAGTCTGAATGTAAAAAAAACGCCCTCTATAAAACATGCTCACGTAAACACAATCACACACAAACCATGCTCACATAAACACAGGCGCACACACACAACATGCTCACATAAACACCTACGCGCACACAGTAATATATGAACAAAAATAAATTTAAGAAATACTACAATTTGAAAACAAATGCACCCGAACGTGATGACAGCTGCAACTGCTTAATGCTAACTTTTAACACTGAAATTGCCATAGACATGCTAAGGCGTTAGCATCGTGATCTGGATCACCACTAAAATTTAATCACTTGTTCCTCTTGTCATTTCCAACCACTCCACAAAATTTCATCAAAATCCGTTCAAAATGTTTTGAGTTATCCTGCTGCTGCTAGATTCAGTAGATTCTCACAAATCCAACAAGACCAAGCATTCATGATATGCACAATGTTAAGGCTATATAATTGGGGTATTAGTAAAAAAAAAAAAAAGTAGAAAAGAGGGTGTTCACAATAATAATAGTGTGGCATTTAGTGAGTTCATCAATTTTGTGGAACAAACAGGTGTGAATCAGGTGTCCCCTATTTAAGGGTGAAGCCAGCACCTGTTGACACCGCTGGACTGATAGTATTGCACACCGGGCATTTGCCCGCTGGCCTGATGGCCTACTGGCCTGCGGATTTTATTTTATTTTATTTTTTTACACGAAGTAAAGCGAGCTGTGAGCTTTTCATCCGCATTTTTTCTTTTTTTTTTGTAGCAGCTACGACTCATCCTCGCCTCTTAAAGCGCGGTGATCAGCACACCTGCACTGAGATTTACAGACATTTTTATGCTTTTTTCCTCCTTTATTTAGAGCTGAGCCGCTCCGTATCTGCACGTTAAAACAGCTGATCCTCCGCGACACGTCAACAACTAACACTATTTTCCACTCAAATGCACCTAAACTCTCTTTCTGAGGACCACATGATGTGAAAACGTAATAAAACCTTCTTACCTGTAATCTGGTCATGTTTTCTGCATAAATAAATGTTATCCATTCTTTGTGCTCAAACGCCAAAGCAGGGGCGAATCCAGATGGAATGGGGGCGTCCAGTTCTGAAGACTTTTTTTTACTACAACTACTAATACTACTTAATAATTTCGACAAGTAAAATGTTTAGAGAAAATTTAAATGTTAGAAAAATGTTAGAATTTAATAGTTACATTTATTAACAATGTAGGTTAGAAATGACAAGTTTTATTGTTACAGTGCTGTCAACAGTTAAATATGAGGTCAAGAAAGAGGTCTTTATTTTACTTTTTATAAAACAAATTTTCATTGAAGTCAAGAAAGGGTGACTATAAAGTGAGGCGGGGACCACTACAGCCATGATGGTAAGTGAAGGTTAACTTCAGCTATTAATTGATTAACAGCAACCTAACTTGTTCATAAATCAGACATCTGTGTGTGAGAGAGACGTTCTGATCTTCTGGTCTGAAGTAAATTGCTGTCTAACTGGGTCACTCAGATATGAATTAAGGTTGGATATTATTTTCGTTCATGCCAACTGCCAGTCACGTACCCTAGCCTAGCAATGTAACCTGTGCAAATGGTGTGCATGGCTAGCTACCATGCTGTCGCCGCCAGGTTGTTTCTTTATTTCTTTATTCTATTTGTGTGACGGTCGTGCGTCGGTCATATGAAGTATGCTGTTTTGCACAGTCTGCGGTGCGGTTGCGTGGTATAACGGCGTCCCTGTCTCAAATGTATTTTCCCAAGTCCTGGCATAATTTCACATACCTAACATTTTACTTTAAATTGAGAGTTATTCTCTAAGTTGATTAGCAACACAAATTGGTAATAAAAGAAATCCTTGATGTTACTTATAGCTTGTAGTGAGATAGACAACTGTCTCCATCTTGTGGCCTTTTTGTGTACTGCAATTTCAAAAGTTCAACCTTTGTATCCAGTCATTGGTCCAGTCATCCAGTCACTTCTTGCTTTATATGATGAATTGTATCACACAAGTAATGATATATAATTTATAGTATAGCCTACAGTATTTCTATAACAAATGTTTTTAATGTTTTTAAGTAACAAGGCTGAATGAAATGACGGCTTATGTCTAAAAAGTAATGTGACCTACTGTCAATAGATCGTACTTTTGATAAGCCTATGATAACTGTATTTCGGGAGAACTTTTCATAATGCTTCTTATAGTGTTAAAATGTATGTGTCTCCTGGTGCACACTGATCGGTTAAGGGACCAAAAAAAAAAAAAACACACACTGTCACAGTAGGCTTCATTTTTTTCCCCTTCGATACCTGGTGGTGGCCTGGTCTTGGTTAAAAATGCCCGGCCTGAAAAATTTCCCCAGTCCAGCCCTGCCTGTTGAACATGCTTTTCTTTTTGAAAGACTGAGGAAAATGGGACGTTCAAGACATTGTTCAGAAGAACAGTGTAGTCTGATTAAAAAGTTGATTGGAGAGGGTAAAACTTATACGCAGGTGCAAAAAAGTATAGGCTGTTCATCTCCAATGATCTCCAATGCTTTAAAATGGACAAAAAATCCAGAGACCCTTGGAAGAAAACAGAAAACAACCATGAAAATGGATAGAAGAATAACCAGAATGGCAAAGGCTCACCCATTGATCAGCTCCAGGATGATCAAAGACAGTCTGGAGTTACCTGTAAGTGCTGTGACAGTTAGAAGATGCCTGTGTGAAGCTAATTTATTTGCAAGAATCCCCCGCAAAGTCCCTCTATTAAATAAAAGACGTGCAGAAGAGGTTACAATTTGCCAAAGAACACATCAACTGGCCTAAAGAGAAATGGAGGAATATTTTGTGGACTGATGAGAGTAAAATTGTTCTTTTTGGATCCAAGGGCCGCAGACAGTTTGTGAGACGACCCCCAAACTCTGAATTCAAGCCACAGTTCAGTGAAGACAGTGAAGCATGGTGGTGCAAGCATCATGATATGGGCATGTTTCTCCTACTATGATGTTGGGCCTATATATCGCATACCAGGTATCATGGATCAGTTTGGATATGTCAAAATACTTGAAGAGGTCATGTTGCCTTATGCTGAAGAGGACATGCCCTTGAAATGGGTGTTTCAACAAGACAATGACCCCAAGCACACAAGTAAACGAGCAAAATCTTGGTTCCAAACCAACAAAATTAATGCCTCGCAGATGTGAAGAAATCATGAAAAACTGTGGTTATACAACTAAATACAACCCCTGGCAAAAATTATGGAATCACCGGCCTCGGAGGATGTTCAGTTGTTTAATTTTGTAGAAAAAAAACAGATCACAGACATGACACAAAACTAAAGTCATTTCAAATGGCAACTTTCTGGCTTTAGGAAACACTATAAGAAATCAAGAAAAAAAGATTGTGGCAGTCAGTAACGGTTACTTTTTTAGACCAAGCAGAGGAAAAAAATATGGACTCACTCAATTCTGAGGAATAAATTATGGAATCACACTGTAAATTTTCATCCCCAAAACTAACACCTGCATCAAATCACATCTGCTCATTAGTCTGCATCTAAAAAGGAGTGATCACACCTTGGAGAGCTGTTGCACCAAGTGGACTGACATGAATCATGGCTCCAACACAAGAGATGTCAATTGAAACAAAGGAGAGGATTATCAAACTCTTAAAAGAGGGTAAATCATCACGCAATGTTGCAAAAGATGTTGGTTGTTCACAGTCAGCTGTGTCTAAACTCTGGACCAAATACAAACAACATGGGAAGGTTGTTAAAGGCAAACATACTGGTAGACCAAGGAAGACATCAAAGCGTCAAGACAGAAGGTCAGTATCATGACATAGGGTCAATGTCAACCAGCAGATGTGATCTGATGCAGGTGTTAGTTTTGGGGATGAAAATGTACAGGGTGATTCCATAATTTATTCCTCAATTGAGTGATTCCATATTTTGTTCCTCTGCTTGGTCTAAAAAAGTAACCGTTACTGACTGCCACAATCTTTTATTCTTGATTTCTTATAGTGTTTCTTAAAGCCAGAGAGTTGCCATTTGAAATTACTTTAGTTTTGTGTCATGTCTGTGATCTGATTTTTTTTATACAAAATTAAACAACTGAATGAACATCCTCTGAGGCCAGTGATTCCATAATTTTTGCCAGGGGTTGTACTAGTTTAGTGATTCACAGGACTGCTAAAAAAGCAGTTTGAACATAATAGTTTTGAGTTTGTAGCGTCAACAGCAGATGCTACTATTATTGTGAACACCCCCTTTTCTACTTTTTTTTTTTTTTACTAATAGCCCAATTTCATAGCCTTAAGAGTGTGCATATCATGAATGCTTAGTCTTGTTGGATTTGTGAGAATCTACTGGTACCTTGTTTCCCATGTAACAATAAGAAATATACTCAAAACCTGGATTAATCTTTTTAGTCACATAGCACTACTATTATTCTGAACACTACTGTATAAACACACGCACACACACAAAACATGCTCTCAAACACACACATAAAACAAGCTCACAAATACACACACAACCAAAACATGCTCACACAAACACACACACAACCAAAACATGCTCACATATACACCCACACAACCAAAACATGCTCACATATACACCCACACAACCAAAACATGCTCACATATACACCCACACAACCAAAACATGCTCACATATACACCCACACAACCAAAACATGCTCACATAAACACCCACACAACCAAAACATGCTCACATAAACACCCACACAACCAAAACATGCTCACATAAACACCCACAAAAACAAAACATGCTCACATAAACACCCACACAACCAAAACATGCTCACATAAACACGCACACAAACCATGCTCACATAAACACGCACACAAACCATGCTCACATAAACGCACACAAACCATGCTCACATAAACACACACAACCAAAACATGCTCACATAAACCACACAAACAAAACATGCTCACACAAACACACACACACAAAACATGCTCACACAAACAAAACATGTTCACACAAACACACACACACACACACAAAACATGTTCACATGAACACACACATAAAGAAAACGTGCTCAGATAAACACACACACAAACAAGCTCACATAAACACCCACGCACAAACAAAACATGCTCATATAAACACGCACACAAAACATGCTCACATAATCACACACACACAAAACATGCTCACACAAACAAAACATGCTCACACAAACAAAACATGCTCACACAAACACACAAAACATGTTCACATGAACACACACAAAGAAAACGTGCTCAGATAAACACACACACAAACAAGCTCACATAAACACCCATGCACAAACAAAACATGCTCATATAAACACGCACACAAAACATGCTCACATAAACACACACAAACAAACCATGTTCACATAAACACACGCAAACAAACCATGTTCACATAAACACACGCAAACAAACCATGTTCACATAAACACACGCAAACAAACCATGTTCACATAAACACACGCAAACAAACCATGTTCACATAAACACACGCAAACAAACCATGTTCACATAAACACACGCACAAACAAACCATGTTCACATAAACCACACATAAAGAAAACATGCTTATATAAACACCCACACACAAACAAAACATGCTCTCATAAACACCCACACACAAACAAAACATGCTCTCATAAACACCCACACACAAACAAAACATGCTCTCATAAACACCCACACACAAACAAAACATGCTCACACAAACACACACATAAAGAAAACACGCTCAGATAAACACACACACACAACCAAAACAAGCTCACAAACACACACACACAACCAAAATATGCTCACATGAACACACACACACAAACCATGTTCGCACACACACACACAAACCATGTTCACACACACACACACACACACACCATGTTCACACACACACACACACACACACAAACCATGTTCACATACACACACACACACACACCCATACACACACACACACACACACAAACCATGTTCACACCCACACACAAGCCATGTTCACATACACACACACACAAACCATGTTCACACCCACACACACACACACCCACACACACATACACACACACACAAACCATGTTCACACACACACACAAACCATGTTCACACCCACACACACACACACCCACACACACATACACACACACACAAACCATGTTCACATACACACACACACACACAAAACATGCTTATTTATATAAGCACACACACAAAACAAGCTCACATAAACACACACACACACAATACATGCTCATATAAGCACACACACACACACACACACACACAAAACAAGCTCATATAAGCACACACACACACACACACACACACACACAAAACAAGCTCACATAAACACACACACACACACACACACACAAAACAAGCTCACATAAACACACACACACACACACACCCACAAAACAAGCTCACATAAACACACACACACACACACACCCACACAAAACAAGCTCACATAAACACACCCACACAAAACATGCTTATATAAGCACCCACACACAAAACAAGCTCACATAAACACACCCACACAAATAAAACATGCTGACATAAACACACACACAAACATGCTGACATAAACACACACACAAACATGCTGACATAAACACACACACAAACATGCTGACATAAACACACACACAAACATGCTGACATAAACACACACACAAAACATGCTGACATAAACACACAAACAAAACATGCTGACATAAACACCCCCACACACAAACATCTCACAAATACACACACAAACATCTCACATAAACACACACGCACAAACAAAACATCCTCATATACAGTGGGGTAAAAAGTATTTAGTCAATCCCTGATTGTGCAAGTTTTCCTACTTAAAAAGATGACAGAGGTCTCTAATTTTCATCATTGGTACACTTCAACTATGAGAGACAAAATGAGAAAAGAATTCCAGGAAACCACACCTAGGATTTTTAAAGATTTTATTTGTAAATTATGGTGGAAAATAAGTATTTGGTCAATAACAAAAGCTCAGCTCAATACTTCGTATTGACAGAGGTCAAACGTTTCCTGTAAGTCTTCACCAGGTTAGCACACACTGTAGCTGGTATTTTGGCCCATTCCTCCATGCAGATCTCCTCTAGAGCAGTGATGTTTTGGGGCTCTCGCTGGGCAACATGGACCTTCAACTCCCTCCACAAGATTTCTATGGGGTTGAGGTCTGGAGACTAGCTAGGCCACTGCAGGACCTTGAAATGCTTTTCACGGAGCCACTCCTTCATTGCCCGAGCAGTGTGTTTGGGATTATTGTCATGCTGGAAGACCCAGCCACGTTGCATCTTCAATGCTCTCACTGATGCAAGGAGGTTTTGTCTTAAAATCTCATGATACATGGCCACGTTCATTCTTTCCTTAACACGGATCAGCCATCCTGTCCCCTTTGCATCCCCAAAGCATGATGTTTCGGCCCCCATGCTTCACAGTAGGTATGGTGTTCTTGGTATGCAACTCAGCATGTGTTCCTCCAAACATGACTAGAGTTTTTACTAAAAACTTCTATTTTGGTTTCATCTGACCACATATTCTCCCAATCCTCTTCTGGATCATCCATATGCTCTCTGGCAAACATCAGATGGGCCTGGACACATACTGGCTTAAGCAGGGGGACACACCTAGCACTGCAGGATTTGAGTTCCTGTCTGCGTAGTGTGTAGCCTTTGTTACTTTGGTCCCAGCTCTCTGCAGGTCCTTCATCAGGTCCCTCTGTGTAGTTCTGGGATTTTTGTTCACCTTTCTCATTATCATTTTGTCCCCACAGGATGAGATCTTGCGTGGAGCCCCAGATTGAGGGAGATTATCAATGGTCTTGTATGTCTTCCATTTTCTTACAATTGCTCCTACGGTTGATTTATTCACACCAACCTGCTTGACTATTGTAGATTCACTCTTCCCAGCCTGGTGCACATCTACAATTTTCTTCCTGGTGTCCTTCAACAGCTCTTTGGTCTTGGCCATGGTTGAGTTTGGAGTCTGACTGAGGCTGTGGACAGGTGTCTTTTATACAGATAAGTTCAAACAGATGCCATTAATACAGGTAACAGGTGGACAGAAGAGCTTCTTAAAGAAGAAGTTACAGGTCTGTGAGAGCCATAAATCTTGCTTGCTTGTTTGTTATTGACCAAATACTTATTTTCCACCATCATTTCAAAATAAATTCTTTAAAAATCCTACAATGTGATTTCCTGAATTTTTTTTTTTCTAATTTTTCTCTCATAGTTGCAGTGTACCAATGATGAAAATTACAGACCTCTCTCATCTTTCTAAGTAGAAGAACTTGCACATTAAAGGACTGAATAAATACTTTTACCCCACTGTAAACACCCATGCACAAACAAAACATGCTCACATATACACACACAAACAAAACATGCTCACATATACACACACAAACAAAACATGCTCACATATACACACACAAACAAAACATGCTCACACAAACACCCATGCACAAACAAAACATGCTCACATAAACACAAACAAAACATGCTCATTTCAACACACACACACACACACACACAAACAAAAGAGAGAAAAGGACATAAGTTGTCAAAAGGGTCATAAAACGATAAACCCTGCCCCTCCCCCCCAAGTACCATCACCAAACCCCACCCCAAGCCCCACCTCCAAACCCCACCCCCAGACCGCTTCTGCCCCTCCCACCTGCAATCTAATTTTTTATTACCCTTTTATATTTTTTAATTCCTGAATTAAAGAACAATTAAAAATAAACTTGTCTTTAATGTAATTATGGGAGGATTTCTTTGTCATAACAAAATATTGAATGCTCACTCAAAATAAACAAGTTACTGTAATCTCGATTTTTAAGTTTGAGTACACTGAATAATTCACAGTAAAAAAAATGTGCAAATGAAGTGTGCAAGAAAATAAAATGCACAATAAGATAAAAAGAAAAGGATGTGTGAGACAGACAACAGATTGAAGTTAAACTGTACATGAGGTAGATGAATTACGTAGTGAGTTTATCACCAGGTTTCTACTCCTTTGTGTCATAGATGTGCATCAAACAGAATGACAACTAAGTGTTTTCTCTGTATTTTCATATGACACCGCAAAAAAAAGGCTTTGTGTTGCATCACAAGTCAACACGGCATGTTTGGGTCTGTATCTGTGAGACAGAAATGTCCCCCAGTCGGACAAAAGTGCTCTTGAGTTCCATCGGGTGTAATAAATTCTTATGGTCCATACACACACCGATACTGCGGCGATATTATCTGAATGTTTTTGCAGTGAATGCAGGGAAAACTGTCACCTGCACGATTCCAGAGTTTTACTTCATACTGTCATAAGTCTTGACCCAAACCAACGGGATCATCAAACATGTTAGGTGTTCAGATAAAGTCGATCAACAAGAAGCCCTGAATAATGTCACGTGGTATGAATCAGTCTTCATGCAGACTTCACAGCAGAAGTCACAGCGTTAACCTCGGTTTGGTAAGACATTCACAGTGGAAGTAATCAGTGCTTGTAAATACTGTTAAAGATAAATCATCTGAACACTTTCAAAGATTCAAACCATGTTTGTGTGTTTTTAAAAACCACTTGTAATTATGAACAAACTAGTTTCTCTAACAACTGCTACAGATCTTAATGCTCAGATGATACAGAAAGGTGAACATTTGTTAAAACAAATCTGAAATAGATGTCCACACAAGTTGACCAACATCACGAGGGTAAGAGTTATGTTAAAACTTGCTGTTGTTCCTTTGCTGTTTTATGATTTGTAAAAGTCTGCACCAAGCACTCGAAAGTTGCACATTTCTGACACATTCTCTGAAAAACATTAAAAGCCTCGGAGTCAACACACTGCTGTCAGTATGACAAGAAGAAAGTGTGTCATGTAGAATCTGTTTATTTGTTCAGAGTGTAATTATAAACCTCAAACCCTTTTTAATGTGGATAAAGATTTAAACGTGGTTGGTTTGCAGAAGTTCCCTGTGAAAACACACAAAAGATGTAAATTTTACAATTCACAAAACTCTCACACACATAAACACACACACAAAACATGCTCACAGAACAGGGCAGGGGAAATTTTTCAGGCCGGGCATTTTTAACCAAGACCAGGCCACCACCAGGTATCGAAGGGGAAAAAAATGAAGCCTGCTGTGACAGTGTGGTTTTTTTTTTTTTGGTCCCTTAACCGATCAATGTGCACAAGGAGACACATACATTTTAACACTATAAGAAGCATTATGAAAAGTTCTCCCGAAATACAGTTATCACAGGCTTATCAAAAGTACGATCTATTGACAGTAGGTCACATTACTTTTTAGACATAATAAGCCGTCATTTCATTCAGCCTTATTACTTATAAAAACATTTGTTATAGAAATACTGTAGGCTATACTATAAATAATATATCATTACTTGTGTAATACAATTCATCATATAAAGCAAGAAATGACTGGATGACTGGACCAATAACTGGATACAAAGGTTGAACTTTTGAAACTGCAGTACACAAAAAGGCCACAAGATGGAGACAGTTGTCTCTCACTACAAGCTACATCAAGGATTTCTTTTATTACCAATTTGTGTTGCTAATCAACTTAGAGAATGACTCAATTTAAAGTAAAATGTTAGGTATGTGAAATTATGCCAGGACTTGGGAAAATACATTTTAGACAGGGACGCCGTTATACCACGCCACCACACCGCAGACTGTGCAAAACAGCATACTTCATATGACCGACGCACGACCGTCACACAAATAGAATAAAGAAATAAAGAAACAATGTGGCGGCGACAGCATGGTAGCTAGCCATGCACACCATTTGCACAGGTTACATTGCTAGGGTAGGGTACGTGACTGGCAGAGTTAGCACGAACGAAAATAATATCCAACCTTAATTCAGTTAGACAGCACTTTACTTCGGACCAGAAGATCATCAATTAATAGCTGAAGTTAACCTTCACTTACCGTCATGGCCGTAGTGGTCCCCGCCTCACTTTATAGTCACCCTTTCTTGACTTCAATAAAAATATATACTTGTTTTATAAAAAGTAAAATAAAGACCTCTTTCTTGACCTCATATTTAACTGATGACAGCACTGTAACAGTAAAACTTGTAATTTCTAACCTACATTGTTAATAAATGTAACTATTAAATTCTTTCTAACATTTAAATTTTCTCTAAACATTTTACGTGTCGAAATTATTATTATTTTAAGTAGTATTAGTAGTTGTAGTAAAAAAAGGCTTCAAAACTGGACCTTTAATCTAGGGGTGTTGTGAGGGGGGACAGCCTTGCCCCACGCCCCCATTCCATCTGGATTCGCCCCTGCTTTGGCGTTTGAGCACAAGGAATGGATAACATTTATTTATGCAGAAAACATGACCAGATTACAGGTAAGAAGGTTTTATTACGTTTTCACATCATGTGGTCCTCAGAAAGAGAGTTTAGGTGCATTTGAGTGGAAAATAGTGTTAGTTGTTGATGTGTCGCGGAGGATCAGCTGTTTTAACGTGCAGATACGGAGCGGCTCAGCTCTAAATAAAGGAGGAAAAAAGCATAAAAATGTCTTTGTAAATCTCAGTGCAGGTGTGCTGTTATCACCGCGCTTTAAGAGGCGAGGATGAGTCGTAGCTGCTACCAAAAAAAAAAAAAAAAAAAAAAAAAAAAACACAAAACGCGGATGAAAAGCTCACAGCTCGCTTTATTCGTAAAAAAAAAAAAAATCCGCAGGCCAGTAGGCCATCAGGCCAGCGGGCAAATGCCCGGTGTGCAATACTATCAGTTTTGTGTGTGTCACATAAACACACACAAAAAACGCGCTCACATAAACACACCAACACACAAAAAACGCGCTCACATAAACACACCCACACAAAAAACGCGCTCACATAAACACACCAACACACAAAAAACGCGCTCACATAAACACACCAACACACAAAAAACGCGCTCACATAAACACACCAACACACAAAAAACGCGCTCACATAAACACACCAACACACAAAAAACGCGCTCACATAAACACACCAACACACAAAAAACGCGCTCACATAAACACACCAACACACAAAAAACCCGCTCACATAAACACACCAACACAAACCCGCTCACATAAACACACCAACACAAAACCCGCTCACATAAACACACCAACACAAAACCCGCTCACATAAACACACCAACACAAAACCGCTCACATAAACACACCAACACAAAACCGCTCACATAAACACACCAACACAAAACCGCTCACATAAACACACCAACACAAACCACGCTCACATAAACACACCAACACAAACCACGCTCACATAAACACACCAACACAAACCACGCTCACATAAACACACCAACACAAAACCGCTCACATAAACACACCAACACAAAACCCGCTCACATAAACACACCAACACAAACCGCGCTCACATAAACACACCAACACAAAACGGCTCACATAAACACACCAACACAAAACGCGCTCACATAAACACACCAACACAAAACGCGCTCACATAAACACACCAACACAAAACGCGCTCACATAAACACACCAACACAAAACCGCTCACATAAACACACCAACACAAAACCGGCCACATAAACACACCAACACAAACCCGCTCACATAAACACACCAACACAAAACCCGCTCACATAAACACACCAACACAAACCCGCTCACATAAACACACCAACACAAAACCCGGTCACATAAACACACCAACACAAAACCGCTCACATAAACACACCAACACGCTCACATAAACACACCAACACAAACACGCTCACATAAACACACCAACACAAACACGCTCACATAAACACACCAACACAAACACGCTCACATAAACACACCAACACAAACACGCTCACATAAACACACCAACACAAACACGCTCACATAAACACACCAACACAAACACGCTCACATGCACGCAAGGAGACACGCACACACCAACACACAAACACTTACACAGACATGCCTATAGACACACTCAAACACACATTCACACAAACCTGTTCAAATGGGCGCGCGCGCGCACACACACACACACACACACACACACACACACACTATGACATCACCTGTTCCTGTGGAATCCTGGGAACTGTGGATGGTGTCGAGGGATTATGGTGCAGCACACAGACCCTCAGAAAACAATGGAGTCTAATTATGGACACGTGTGTCCTGGGTTCTGACTCAGTGGACCTGCTGATCCACCTGAGGTTTTCCTCACACTAGTTTATATTTTGGGTGTGTAATATTTGTTTGTTTGTCACAATTTGTGATTATTTTAAAACTGATGTGCTTCTCAGAGTTTCTTTCTACAGTATTTTGAGATCCTGAAACCACATTTAGTTTTGTTGAGGGGACTTTGGGTCTGCTGAAGCAGGATTTCCTCGCTCACAGACACGGTGCCTCTGGGCGGATCCAGATCAGAATTTATCCATTTGCCTGATTAAGACCCAGAGATGTTTAGACTCAGATTTTTCGCTGCCTGAGTCCTGACACTTGCCCTTTGACCCTCATCGCTGGCTTTGCTACAGGTTGCCGTGGTAACCTGGCGGTGGTCTATAATGTTTATCTGCATTGTGGCGGCAGAGAGACCGGACTCTGGATCTCAGGCTTTGCTCGGAGTCGCTGCTGTGACCTAAAATAACTTTTTGGCTGCTGGTGTCTGACACGCGGCAGCTTATCTGACAGCTGTGTGAGCTTTTATTGTCTTGTCACAGCAAAAATCTGGAACTAATCTGTCGGCTTTGAGTCCACAGAACATGTTTACGTGTTGGTGTGTAAAACCTCCACGGTCCGGACTGTGGACCAGCAGGACAAACATCCTTTTCGCTGTTTGTCCTGCTGGTCCACAAAGGACAGGCATCCTGTCCAGGGGCAGATGTAGACTCGCCTCTAATTCACACTCTGCAAAGCACTGGCTCGAGGCTGGAAAGGACTATGGAGTGCAACAGAGTCTGCCTTCAGGACCGGGATGTCACAGTGCCATCACAGGCCAAGACCCACCCCAAGCCGTGGACTAGAAGTGTCCTCAGAGAAAGAACACAGACTCTGGTGGACATGTAGGGCTCCAACACAGCCGCGGACTGCCACCGGCTCTCTGGGGAAGAATTCTGTTTGGGTCGCTTGTTGCATCCATGTTTGCCAGTCGTCCATGAAAGTTATAAATGGTAAATGGACTGCATTTATATAGTGCTTTTCCATCAGACGCTCAAAGTGCTTTACAATAATGCCCCACATTTTCCCCAATGTCAGGCTGCTGCCATACAAGGTGCTCACTACACACCATGAGCAACTAGGGGATTAAGGACCTTACCCAAAGGCCCTTAGTGATTTTCTGGTCAGGCTGGGATTTGAACGGAGGATCCTCTGGTCTCAAGCCCAACGCTTAACCACTAGACCGTCACCTCCTCTGTCCTGGCTGAAGCTGATGCAGTGGCCTGTGGGCCACCTCACTAAGGGCGACCTCTCTGAGCCACTGCACTCTGCCATGAAGACAGTTTTTACAAGAGTGAAACTAACAAGGTGATGGATGGACGCTGTCCTGCACCTCCAGGAGCTGGACTGATCTCACGACCCGACTGCGCGCTCACCTCAATAATGCACTTTGGGGGTTTTTTTGTTTGTTTTTTTACTATTCATTTTTTTCTGTTTCCTGTTTCTTCAGCTTGGTAAAAACTTTGTAAAAACCTTGTAACTGTTAGAATTGTCTAAGCAGTGGATCACCCCTCTGAATCTGGTCTGCTTGAGGTTTCTTCCTCATTGTCAGAGGGAGTTCTCTTGTGTTCTTGTTCAGGGGCTGGTGAGGTTAGACCTTCCTCATGGGAAGCAGCTTGAGGCAGAGATGTTGTGATTTGGCACGATATAAATAAAATCAACTGAATTGAATTGAGGAGGACAAGAGGGAGGGGGAGGGAGGAGAAGCTCAGAAGAAAGAGAGAGGAGGAGGAGCTGAAGAAGATCTTAGGGAGTAATGAGGCCAAAGGTATTTAGTGATGCTGATGTCTTCGCAGGAGAATGAAGGTCCAAGTCTTCAGGGTCCTGGTGCTTCCTGCCAGACTTGGACTGTAACCTGTGACTTCGAGTGACTGATCTGATTCTGGGTCCCTGGAGAACCTTTGGACACAGCTTGCGTGGACGCAGTGTGACCCAATCAGAGACAAACAGCTGGACATGAATGAAACATGAAACTTGGACAGAGTTGTTCATTCCACACTGATGTCATAACAGACAGAGCACAAGAGGATGATGGGAGATTAGGACGGAGCCATGGGGGGGGGGGGGGTGTGCTGCAGCCAGCTACCATAGATGGTCCACACACTGAAGGAGGGTTTTTAGTTCTGCTATTCTTCCTCCCCGACTACATCATGCCTTTTATGACCTTCGACCAGGACCGCACCCCCCAATCAGCTGCAGAGGTGCACGTCACGTGACACGGGAAGCTCGGCCTGGAGGTTATAAAGGGATGTGACACTCAGTCACATCATTTATCCTGTTGGTGTTCGCCACAGCTGCAGAACGAATCCACCAGCACCTGGAACGGGGATCAGACACCGGCACCGTGAGTACCCACAACAAACCAGGTCAGGTGGTACAAATACGGCTCACAATGGGCTCAAAGCACGTGACGAAATGACCAGCACTCTGCAAGGGGTCCAGAACCAGACACCCTGAACGCCAGGACGGCATCATCATCATCTCTACTGTAGTATTCATCATTACTGCAGTATTCTCCATCTGTAGTGTAGTATCCATCATTACTGTAGTATTCATCATTAAGGCAGTATTCTCTATCTGTAGTGTAGTATCCATCATTACTGCAGTATTCTCCATCTGTAGTGTAGTATCCATCATTACTGTAGTATTCATCATTACGGCAGTATTCTCTATCTGTAGTATCCATCATTACTGTGGTATTCTCCATCTGTAGTGCAGTATTCATCATTACTGTGGTATTCTCCATCTGTAGTGCAGTATTCATCATTACTGTGGTATTCTCTATCTGATGTAGTATTCATCATTACAGTGGTATTCTCCACCTGTACTGTCGTAGTCATTATTACAGCAGTATTCTCCATCTGTACTGTAGCATTCATCACTACTGCCGCATTCTCTATCTGTATTGTAGTATCGACTCTGATCAATATGTGTAATTTACACTTAATTATCTGGGCAACATCCACTGTGTTGGAATACAAAGTGTGCAGTACCTGCTGTTAAGTAGCTCCATTAACCTGAGACTTTGTAATATATTTCTGTTTTCAGGTACACCAGGTATCATTTTTATACTGTTATACCTTTTATACTGCTATACCTTTATACGAGGTCTATTAGAAAAGTATCCGACCTTATTATTTTTTTCAAAAACCATATGGATTTGAATCACGTGTGATTACATCAGACATGCTTGAACCCTCGTGGGCATGCGAGAGTTTTTTCACGCCTGTCGGTTACGTCATTTGCCTGTGGGCAGTCTTTGAGTGAGGAGTCGCCCACCCTCTTGTCAATTTTTTCATTGTCAATCAACTCAATCAACTTTTTTCTTGTATAGCGCCAAATCACAACAAACAGTTGCCCCAAGGCGCTCCACATTGCAAGGCAAGGCCATACAATAATTATGAAACACAGTCTACGTCTAAAGCAACATAACCAAGGGATGGTCCAGGGTCACCCGATCCAGCCCTAACTATAAGCCTTAGCGAAAAGGAAAGTTTTAAGCCTAATCTTAAAAGTAGAGAGGGTATCTGTCTCCCTGATCTGAATTGGGAGCTGGTTCCACAGGAGAGGAGCCTGAAAGCTGAAGGCTCTGCCTCCCATTCTACTCTTACAAACCCTAGGAACTACAAGTAAGCCCGCAGTCTGAGAGCGAAGCGCTCTAATGGGGTAATATGGTACTATGAGGTCCCTAAGATAAGATGGGACCTGATTATTCAAAACCTTATAAGTAAGAAGAAGAATTTTAAATTCTATTCTAGCATTAACAGGAAGCCAATGAAGGGAGGCCAACACGGGTGAGATATGCTCTCTCCTGCTAGTCCCCGTCAGTACTCTAGCTGCAGCATTCTGAACCAACTGAAGGCTTTTTAGGGAACTTTTAGGACAACCTGATAATAATGAATTACAATAGTCCAGCCTAGAGGAAACAAATGCATGAATTAGTTTTTCAGCATCACTCTGAGACAAGACCTTTCTGATTTTAGAGATATTGCGTAAATGCAAAAAGGCAGTCCTACATATTTGTTTAATATGCGCTTTGAATGACATATCCTGATCAAAAATAACTCCAAGATTTCTCACAGTATTACTAGAGATCAGGGAAATGCCATCCAGAGTAACGATCTGGTTAGACACCATGCTTCTAAGATTTGTGGGGCCAAGTACAATAACTTCAGTTTTATCTGAGTTTAAAAGCAGGAAATTAGAGGTCATCCATGTCTTTATGTCTGTAAGACAATCCTGCAGTTTAGCTAATTGGTGCGTATCCTCTGGCTTCATGGATAGATAAAGCTGGGTATCATCTGCGTAACAATGAAAATTTAAGCAATACCGTCTAATAATACTGCCCAAGGGAAGCATGTATAAAGTGAATAAAATTGGTCCTAGCACAGAACCTTGTGGAACTCCATAATTAACTTTAGTCTGTGAAGAAGATTCCCCATTTACATGAACAAACTGTAATCTATTAGACAAATATGATTCAAACCACCGCAGCGCAATGCCTTTAATACCTATGACATGCTCTAATCTCTGTAATAAAATTTTATGGTCAACAGTATCAAAAGCAGCACTGAGGTCCAACAGAACAAGCACAGAGATAAGTCCACTGTCCGAAGCCATAAGAAGATCATTTGTAACCTTCACTAATGCTGTTTCTGTACTATGATGAATTCTAAAACCTGACTGAAACTCTTCAAATAGACCATTCCTCTGCAGGTGATCAGTTAGCTGTTTTACAACTACCCTCTCAAGAATCTTTGAGAGAAAAGGAAGGTTGGAGATTGGCCTATAATTAGCTAAGATAGCTGGGTCAAGTGATGGCTTTTTAAGTAATGGTTTAATTACTGCCACCTTAAAGGCCTGTGGTACATAACCAACTAACAAAGATAGATTGATCATATTTAAGATTGAAGCATTAAATAATGGTAGGGCTTCCTTGAGCAGCCTGGCAGGAATGGGGTCTAATAAGCATGTTGATGGTTTGGATGAAGTAACTAATGAAAATAACTCAGACAGAACAATCGGAGAGAAAGAGTCTAACCAAATACCGGCATCACTGAAAGCAGCCAAAGATAACGATACATCTTTGGGATGGTTATGAGTAATTTTTTCTCTAATAGTCAAAATTTTGTTAGCAAAGAAAGTCATGAAGTCATTACTAGTTAAAGTTAATGGAATACTCAGCTCAATAGAGCTCTGACTCTTTGTCAGCCTGGCTACAGTGCTGAAAAGAAACCTGGGGTTGTTCTTATTTTCTTCAATTAGTGATGAGTAGAAAGATGTCCTAGCTTCACGAAGGGCTTTCTTATAGAGCAACAAACTCTTTTTCCAGGCTAAGTGAAGATCTTCTAAATTAGTGAGACGCCATTTCCTCTCCAACTTACGGGTTATCTGCTTTAAGCTACGAGTTTGTGAGTTATACCACGGAGTCAGACACTTCTGATTTAAAGCTCTCTTTTTCAGAGGAGCTACAGCATCCAAAGTTGTCTTCAATGAGGATGTAAAACTATTGACAAGATACTCTAACTCCCTTACAGAGTTTAGGTAGCTACTCTGCTCTGTGTTGGTATATGACATTAGAGAACATAAAGAAGGAATCATATCCTTAAACCTAGTTACAGCGCTTTCTGAAAGCCTTCTAGTGTAATGAAACTTATTCCCCACTGCAGGGTAGTCCATCAGGGTAAATGTAAATGTTATTAAAAAATGATCAGACAAAAGGGAGTTTTCAGGGAATACTGTTAAGTCTTCTATTTCCATACCATAAGTCAGAACAAGATCTAAAATATGATTAAAGTGGTGGGTGGACTCATTTACTTTTTGAGCAAAGCCGATAGAGTCTAATAATAGATTAAATGCAGTGTTGAGGCTGTCATTCTCAGCATCTGTGTGGATGTTAAAATCGCCCACTATAATTATCTTATCTGAGCTAAGCACTAAGTCAAACAAAAGGTCTGAAAATTCACAGAGAAACTCACAGTAACGACCAGGTGGACGATAGATAATAACAAATAAAACTGGTTTTTGGGACTTCCAATTTGGATGGACAAGACTAAGATACAAGCTTTCAAATGAATTAAAGCTCTGTCTAGGTTTTTGATTAATTAATAAGCTGGAATGGAAGATTGCTGCTAATCCTCCGCCCCGGCCCGTGCTACGAGCATTCTGACAGTTAGTGTGACTCGGGGGTGTTGACTCATTTAAACTAACATATTCATCCTGCTGTAACCAAGTTTCTGTTAGGCAGAATAAATCAATACGTTGATCAATTATTATATCATTTACCAACAGGGACTTAGAAGAAAGAGACCTAATGTTTAATAGACCACATTTAACTGTTTTAGTCTGTGGTGCAATTGAAGGTGCTATATTATTTTTTCTTTTTGAATTTTTATGCTTAAATAGATTTTTGCTAGTTATTGGTGGTCTGGGAGCAGGCACCGTCTCTACGGGGATGGGGTAATAGGGGGATGGCAGGGGGAGAGAAGCTGCAGAGAGGTGTATAAGACCACAGCTCTGCCTCCTGGTCCCAACGCTAGACAGTCACAGTTTGGAGGATCCCAAAAAATTGGCCAGATTTCTAGAAATGAAAGCTGCTCCCTCTAAAGTGGGATGGATGCCGTCTCTCCTAACAAGACCAGGTTTTCCCCAGAAGCTTTGCCAATTATCAATGAAGCCCACCTCATTTTTTGGACACCACTCAGACAGCCAGCAATTCAAGGAGAACATGCGGCTAAACATGTCACTCCCGGTCTGATTGGGGAGGGGCCCAGAGAAAACAACAGAGTCCGACATTGTTTTTGCAAAGTTACACACCGATTCAATGTTAATTTTAGTGACCTCCGATTGGCGTAACCGAGTGTCATTACTGCCGACGTGAATTACAATCTTACCAAATTTACGCTTAGCCTTAGCCAGCAATTTCAAATGTCCTTCGATGTCGCCTGCTCTGGCCCCCGGAAGACAATTGACAATGGTTGCTGGTGTCGCTAACTTCACATTTCTCAAAACAGAGTCGCCAATAACCAGAGTTTGATCCTCGGCGAGTGTATCGTCGAGTGGGGAAAAACGGTTAGAGATGTGAACGGGTTGACGGTGTACACGGGGCTTCTGTTTAGGGCTACGCTTCCTCCTCACAGTCACCCAGTCAGCCTGCCTTCCCGACTGCACGGGGTCTGCCAGGGGAGAACTAACGGCGGCTAAGCTACCTTGGTCCGCACCGACTACAGGGGCCTGGCTAGCTGTAGAATTTTCCACGGTGCGGAGCCGAGCCTCCAAAGCTACGAATAAGCTGCACTTATTACATGTACCGTTACTGCTAAAAGAGGCCGAGGAATAACTAAACATTTCACACCCAGAGCAGAAAAGTACGGGAGAGACAGGAGAAGCCGCCATGCTAAAACGGCTAAGAGCTAGTAGCTACGCTAAGCTAGCGGATTCCCAAACAGGGAATCCGACACATTGTTTAGGAATGGCTCAGAGACTGCTGCTTTGTTTGATCAAAATTTTTTCAAAACTGTAAGGAACAACTAAGTGGACACCATTCGATAAATTCAGCTGGTTTTCGGTAAAATTTTAACGGCTGATGAGAGATTTTGGTCTGGTAGTGTCGCCGTAAGGACGGCCCACGGCGCCTGACGGCGATCTGCGCTTCGAGGCGGCAGCGTCTCGCCGTTTCAAGTTGAAAACTTCCACATTTCCGGCTCTGTTGACCCAGGAAGTCGTTAGAGAACAGAGAACTTTCAGAAGAAGTCGGCATGAGGAGTTTATTCGGACATTCCATTGTTAACGGACATTTTGTAATGAAAGAACGTGCGGGCAGAGTCGCATGTCAGGCCGGACCCGACTGCGGGGGGTCGCGACAGGAAAAACACCTCCGTTGGAAACCTTAATGGGCAAGTTGGAACATGCCCAAACTGTTAAACAATTTCTCAGTTACTCACTTGTTGAAAGCCATCAAAAGCCGCCTGAATTTTACAAATGGTTTTCAACACGGAGGTGTTTTTCCTGTCGCGGCGCATGCAGATTCACCGAGTCGTCACGGAAACGACTCAGCGAATTTGCACACACGTCTTTCATTACAAAATGTCCTTAAACAGTGGAATGTCCGCATAAACTCCTCATGCCGGCCTCTTCTGAATCTTCTCTGTTCTCTCACGACGTCCTGGGTGAATTAAGCCTTAAATTAGGATGATTTCAGCTTGAAACAGGCCGACGACGGTGCCTGGAAGCGCTGCAGGATGTCCCGCTCCGTGGGAAGTCCTTACAGCGACAGAAACACCCCATAATCTCTCATCAGCTGGTAAACTTTTCACCGAAAACCAGCTGAATTTCTCGAACAGTGTCCACTCGGATTTTCCTCACAGGTCCAGAAAAAAGTTTGATAAAGCAACGCTCGCCGTCTCGAGTAGCGTGTGAAACAAAGGAATTCAGCCGAGAGGGCAGGACCACATCTCACTCAAGGCCTGCCCACAGGGAAATGACGTCACCGACGCGTGAAAAAACTCACGCATACGCACGAGGGTTCAAGCATGAATGGTGTAATCGCATGTCAATCAAATCCATATAGTTTTTTTTTATATAAAACTGCCGGTTAGTTTTATAAGATACCTCGTATTTGTTTACTCACAACCCTGAGCCCACTGGAAACCCTCCTCCCCCCCGACTATGCCTTGATATCCTGTCCATGAACATCACAAACAGGATTGGTGACAAGGCGCAGCCCTGGCGGAGGCCAACCCCCACCGGAAATGAGTCCGACTTACTGCCGAGCAACGGAACACAGCTCTCGCTTTGTGAGTACAGAGATTGGATGGCCTGAGAAGGGACCCCCTCCCGCCATACTCCCGCAGCACCTCCCACAGTATCTCCCGGGGTACCTGATCATATGCCTTCTCCAAGTCCACAAAACTGACTAGACTGGATGGGCATACTCCCAAGCCCCCTCCTGGATCTTCATGAGAGTGAAGAGCTGGTCGGTTGTTCCACGACCAGGATGGAACCTGCATTGTTCCTCTTCAATCAGAGTTTCGACTATCTGCCAAACCCTCCTTTCCAGCACCCTGGAGTAGACTTTACCAGGGAGGCTGAGTGGTGTGATGCCCCTGTAGTTGGCACACACTCTCTGGTCCACTTTTTTAAATGTGGGGACCACCACCCCAGTTTGCCACTCCTTAGACACTGTCCCAGACCTCAACGCACTGTTGAAGAGACGTCTCATCCAAGACAATCCCTCCACACCCAGAGCCTTCAGCATTTCTGGACAGATCTCATTAACCTCCCAGGGCCTTGCAACTGTGGAGTTGTTTGAATCCCTCAGTGATTCCCACCAGGGAAATTGATGAAAATCCTCCATCAGCTTCCAGCTCTGCCCCTTCTATAGAGGGTGCTCCAATCTGATGCAGGAGTTCCTCAAAGTGTTCCTTCCAGCGCTGGATTACATCTTCAGTTGAGGTCAACAGAGTCCCATCCTTACTGTAGACAGCTTGGATGGTTCCCCGTTTCCCCTCCTGAGGTGCCTCACGGTCCACCAGAAGCACCTTGGTGCTGACCAAAAGTCCTTCTCCATGGTTGCTCTGAACTCCTCCCACACCTGGTGTTTGAGGGCTGCCGCTCCTTGAGGCACCCAAGACCTTCAGGTCACAGCTTCCTGCTGCAGCCTCAGCCATGGAAGCTTTGAACATTGCCCATTCTGGTTCAATGCCCCCAACCTCCACAGGGATGCTAGAAAAGCTGCGCCAGAGGTGTGAGTTGAAGATCAGGTCTGTCCAAAGTCCTCCCCCACTCTCTGATCCAACTCACCAAGAGATGGTGCACCCTGCTCAGAGTGCCGCTCTCACTGGACCGACTATTCTGCTATTCTGGGATTGTGGGATAGCTCGTGCCCACAGATTGAGCTCGCCAGACTACTTTTGCCACCTTGCTCAGTGTGCTGCTCTCGTTGGAGCAACAACATGCAGACTGTGTCTCTTCCCAGATAGATCTCTTTCAGTGCAGCTTCTTGTTCTGACTTTAACACGAAGTTAACACCCAAGTCTTTCATCGCCAACTGTAAATGGTAATCAAACCAATCCAATTGTATCTTTCTGAATTCTTCCACATCAAACTCCATTGTGTCAATGTTTACAAAGTGCTTGAGCGATACCAGGTGAAGTTGCTTATTAACTCTAAGTTTCTTAAATATTTATTACGACAACTCTTAAAACTTTAGTTATCTTTATAATTTTATTACTGGTAAATTTTAGAATTGATTTAGATGAGATATACTCATTATCTCACAGGAATATATCACAATTATCTGGGAACTACTTTTTGCACAGGAATTCATCAAGCACGTCGACCGCGGGCGCGTATTAACACAGATTACCCAGAAACTGGACAGTTGTTCAGCCATAACAAGAGGGTCCACTTTTAGCTAAGATAGAGGTGCTCATGAGAGTGTGGAGATGGTGATCAGTTGACAGCTCTGGTCCTCTCTTCACCCAAGTATCTAGAACATGCGGCTTCAGATCAGATGATACGATCACAAACTCAATCATTGATCATCGGCCGAGGGTGCTCTGGTCCCATGTACACTTATGTATGAGTTATTTGAGTCTGTCCTGAATACAGTTTACAGTGAGGTTTTATAGACATCCACTGACATCACTGATAAAGAAGTGATCCTTCCATGTGTGTGCTTATGTGATCAAAAACTGCCACGTCATGTTTAGGCCATGTGTCTAACTAGGTCAAACTTTAAAGACGTAAGAACAGGACCTTGTGTTAATGGAACCACTGCTGCTGTTACATCTTTTCACATGATAATGAAAGATGCTTAGCTTTTACAAAGTATACTTTTGGTGCAGACAAATATCTTAAGAGTTCAGTGAATTACTGTGCAGATAACAAGAGCATATTGATCCAGTGCAAACTTGCTGACTGTCATCACTCTTAACCTCACATACAACAATGTATTAACTTGGATTTAGAGAGTCTGAAATCAGTATTATATAACATATGTATTTATAAGGTATTTTTTAACACTTACAAGCATCCTTATGTTCAAACATGGTATTCGTTATGGACAGTCCGTGACTAGCACAGAAATCCAATAACAAACGACCGTTCGAGTTTAGATCGAGGAGGCTGTTCCTCTCAATCTCACCTCTCCAGGTGTCTGTCATTGCCCATGTGTGTGTTGAAGTCCCCCAGCAGAACAATGGCGTCCCCCACGCCAGTTTTCTTTTCTAGCTTTCTTCTTATAACCAGTTGTGGGGTCTCTCTTCAGATGCTCGTATGTATTGGAGTCACTGAGCAAGTTATTGATCTTGGCCTCGTAGTCCGATGTGTTCAGGACCACCGTGTATCTGCCTTTATCTGCTGGCAGATTAAGGATGCTTGGGTCCTTCTGCAGTGCTGACAAAGCTTTCCGTTCTTCTCCTGTGATGTTGGACAGAGGAGGCTTAGCACTGTTCAGCACTGCTGTGACTCTTAGTCGGAGGTCCCCAGCTTCTAACCCCAACAGACTGTTATGTTTAATGGCTGACTCTACTGCAGTGATGTAATCTACTGTTGGTATATGTTTAGGGGTCACTCAGAAATTTAGTCCTTTAGCGAGCACATCCTTTTCTGTCTCTGTAAAAACCCTGTTGGAGAGATTCATTACCCAATTTTCCCTGTTGTCACTAATTCGTCTGGGTGTATCTTTATAACTACCCCCACTGAAAGTAAGCCTTTTCTGCACTAAAAGGTTGTGAAACTTCCTGATTTGCCGCTCCTTACTTTTTAAATGCTCAGACATTTGAATTTTAACTATGAACGTTGTGATCTTATTATGGGCATACACTAAAGTTTCTAACCTTTTGTGAAGACTATCAAGATCATTTTGGAGGTCTAATATTTTAAAATGAAGCCGGGGAGGTGGTCTGAGACACGCTTTGTCCCCTGTTTACAATGGAGTACTCAGGTCTAAGCAGTTTCAGTCTTTTGTTCATGGTAATGAGTCATTCACGTCATCAGGAGAGTCGCCAGGGGAGCCGTCAGGAGAGGCGTCAGTCTCATCGTTAGGAGGGACAGCTACCCTGGGAGGTCCAAACTTTTCTCTTCTACCTGTAAAGCCCATGGAGAGTCAAATGACCCCAAAATCCCCCATGGAGAGCTACTTCTGTTATGTACTGTTCTGTACTTCTGTTATGTAAACAAGGAAGTCTCAGAACACCTCAGGGGAGGGGCTGACTTGGCTAGCCACATTCTTGTGTTTGCATATTTGCTGTCTGTGTGCCTGCTTAGCTGAAAGGGCTGCTGATTTGTGCTTAGGTGGATAAATAACTTTACCCTGGGGAAGAGATGAAATTTTGTTTTCTGAATTGTATTGAAATGCGACAGGTATACTTGTGGCAAATGCAGAAAAGACCTTCCATGGCAGTGTGGGGACTGTTAGTCATTGTGAGTGACTGTAACCTGTACCTATTGTATATATTTTGGTTTTCTGGTGTGTTTTTTGGTACATTTCAATAAAATCCAGAAAACAAAGTTTTGTTTTGGTGTGTTTCTTAGTACATTTCAGCAGCCCTTTCAGCTAAGCAGGCACACAGACAGCAAATATGCAAACACAAGAATGTGGCTAGCCAAGTCAGCCCCTCCCCTGAGGTGTTCTGAGACTTCCTTGTTTACGTAACAGAAGTAGCTCTCCACAGGGGATCTTGGGGTCATTTGACTCTCCTATGGGCCTTAGAGGTAGATTGGTCATTTGACCAGTCCTTGGCCTTGTGTGTGTTAGGAAGGTGCTAACTTGAGCACAATAGGTGCTAATTAGAGCAATTGTTTAGTCACTAGCCAATAGCAGTCTGCCTCTCAGTCGGAGGGGTCTGGTTAGGTTTAATACTCCAGCTTTTGTAGCTTCTGTTATTCTTCTCTACAAGAGTCAAGACAGAAGTCAGACTACCAGAGCAAGAATTAGCTGAGGAAGCTTCTGCGATTTGAAGCAAAACGTCCTCGCGTCAAGCAACCCAGTCCAGTCGAAGACTCAAGCTTCTCTACTATGGAAACCACCTGGACAACTGAGAGCCTACACAGAAACCCTCAGAGTTTCTCCCCCGCCACCCGAAGGTGCAGGGAGGCGACCCTCTCATCTTCTGGGGTAAACTCCAACGTAACGGCGCTCAGCCGGGGACTCGTGAGTATCCCCACACCCGCCCGGCACCTCACACCCTGAGCAACTCCAGAGAAGAACAAGGTCCAACCCCACCAAGGAGAGTGGTTCCGGAGCCGAGGCACACCAGACCGAACTTGTTTCGTGCCACCTCCAGCACAAGCTCCTGCTCCTTCCCCCACAGAGAGGTGACATTCTACACCCCCAGAGCTAGCACCTGCCGCCCAGTTCTTTCACTGCCACCCATGAGTCAGCGTACCCAACACCAACGGTTCCCCCTGTGGGTGGTGAGCCCACAGGGTGGAGATGGAAGGTCCACGTTGCCTCTTTGAGCTGTGCCCAACCGGGCTCTGTGTCAAGCCCAGCCATCTGGGCTTGCTGATGGGCCCTACATCCAGGCCTGGCCCCATCCTCCAGACCCGGTCACATTTCCTCTTCCTCATTTTATCATGGACAATTCTTAGTCTGGCCACTTGCCTGAGACCAGTCTGCCATGGGAGACCTTACCAGGAACACAAAGGCTCCAGACAGCACACCTCAGGTTCAGAGCAACACACAAACCCTTCCACCAAACACTCACCACAACACAACACACTCGCCACAGCAAATTGAACATAACACACTCCACACACACAACACACATCACCGCATCCATTTAGGAGTGATAGGACCTGAAAAATAGTGAACTATGCCTCTGGAGGCCCACAGGTACTCCTGATGTGCAAATCGGCCATCCAACCTGGGTATATTGGCAAAAGACTAATCGAACCATCTGGTAGCTGGTTCCCTCCAAAGTTTCCCTCAGGACCCCTGGCACTCCCTGCTTGCAGTTTTATCTGGTAAAGCAAATGACTTGAGGCCGTGGGGCCAAGACAATCTCAATCTATTCTCAAACTTTCAATGGGTAAGAAGTCCGGCTTGCTGCCTTGGAGCTGGGTGGGGAATGTAAGCTACCTAGTGGGCCATTTTTAGTAAACAGAACTGGTGTGGTGGGATGAATCGAATGTCGGGTTAAGGCACCTGATGCTGACGCTCATCAGATCCTAGAAAAGGTGTTGGTCGATATAGACAGCCATGGAAGTTGGAATCCACTAAGGAGTGTGTAACAACTCACCTGCTGAATCAACTAGCCCTGAAAATGGATGTCGCTGGAGCGTCAGGCCCATACCAGGCTTCTATGCACACCGCTGTGATTAGTAGGAGTGTTGCTGCAGTGCGCATGGAAGCCTGGGTGGATCCGCTGCAGATGCAGATCTGGGTGGTAGTAGCAAATATTCAAATGAGAACTTTGAAGGCAGAAGTGGAGAAGGTTCCATGTGAACAGTAGTTGAACATGGATCAGTCAGTCCTAAGAGATGGGGGAACACCGTTCAGAAGGACTAATCGAAGGGGAGTTGGGTTCAGATCCCTGAATCTGGAGGGGCAGAGAGGAGCACCGCAAAGCATCCAGTGCTGCAATGCAAGCGTTTTCAGAGAAGCTGGCTGGAGTTGGGTTGAGATCCTCTGGCTGTGGCTGGACAGCAAACTGGGCAACCCACACCAACCACCTGTACAGGAAGGGACAGAGGAGGCTGTACCTTCTGAGGAGGTTGCAGTTGTTTAACATCTGCAGGAAACTCCTGTGGATGTTCTACCAGTCCGTTACACTGTGATGTTCTGGGGGGAAGCAACACATCCAGGCTGGACACACTGATCAGGCGGGCTGGCTCTGTGGTTGGCGTGAAGCTGGACTCTCTGGTGATGGTGGCAGAGAACACTGGACAAACTGCTGGACATTCTGGACGATGCCAGCCACCTTCTGCACACCGTCAACAGCAACCAGAGGAGCCTCTGTTTTCTTTTTTTTTTCCACTTTTGATACTCTGTGTGCTTCTTACCCTCTGTGCTGCTATACAATGCTGCTGGAACCTCAATTTCCCTGACGGAGTCTTCCCAAGGGATCAATAAAGTTCTATCTAATCTATTCTAATCTGTATTTGTCACAATCCAGACTTCGAGATCAATTTGTCCTGGTATGTTGTATCTTTGGGGTTCCGCCTCTTTAGTGTTTCACATATTACATCACCTCACTGTTATGACTGTCACCACTTGTCTTTTGTCCTTATTTGTCTCCATGTTGTTTTGGTGTTCAGCCCTTCTTGATAGAAATTGTATGTTAGCATAAAATAAAATGCGTAAAATGAAGGTCACACATGCACATCACGTTCACCTACACACTAATTTTGTGTATATATATATATGAACTCTTGTGCCAGTTTTGGCATATTCCATCACTATGCAGATAGGTGAAAAATAAAGGAAGTGAACCTCACCAGCTCACCAAAACAAAACAAATAATAATCACACTACTGACCACTATTTTAAATACAGTGTGGCAAATAAGTATTTGATCCACTGTCAATTTTGCAAGTTTTCCTATCTGCAAACTGTGAGAGATGGAATCTTAAAAAAATAATTCACATTGTACAATTTGTAAATAATTCATTTGCATTTTATTGCATGAAATAAGTATTTGATCCATGACAAAACATACCTTAATATTTGATTTACTTTGTTTGCAGTTCCAGAGCTCAGACATTTCCTGTAGTTCTTGACCAGGTGTACACACTGCAGCAGGGATTTTGGTCCACTCGTCCATACAGTATCAGGGCGTGGCACAAACTGGGTGGACACAAATGCAAACTCTCACTGCAGGCAGTGGCGGTCCTAGCCTGTCTGGCGCCCTGGGCGAGCAACCCCCCCCCCATGCAATCTCGGCAGCAGGGCAGACTGCGCTACTCCACTTGGGGGGGATAATAAGCGCCCTCTGCCTGCTATGTGGTGCATGTATCTTTCTGTCATTGTCTGACAGACAGGTTTTAACTGGAGGATCCCCCCACCATCACAGGCACAATCAGAATTTCTTTTCAATTTTTATTTGAAAAAATGTGGAAGAAACTTAAATACTACTATAAACATAACAAAAAAAAAAAAAAAACTGTAATACTGGGTAAGTTAAAAGTATAAAATACAAATAAAAAATAAATACTGTATCCCTCATTAATAATTCAATAAGAGATAATGATTCAATAAGAGACTACTAACACACTATAACTTTTCAAACAAGAAATACAAAATAAAATGTACAAATGAACATTGTAGAAAACCTATTTGCTGGTAGTGTACTTTGAACAAGATATAGTTTAATGTGCACATCAACTGTCACCTAAATGTTGACCCTCCTTGCCTTCCTTGATGCAAAGTCAATAATATCATATGAAATCTGCTCAGCAACTGCATGGTTGATACTGATGACTGCCAGGCCACTGAGGCGTTCTTGAGACATAGTAGACCTCATATGTTTTTATCATTTTCAACTTCGAAAAGCTTCTCTCTGCTCCAGCCACCGTGACAGGAAGAGTAACCGCAATTCTAAGAGCAGTCCACAAATTTGGATAGATTTCTGAGAGGTCAGTCTCATGGACAAAGTTTAGCAGCTCAAGAGCAGTCAGACTTTGATGGCAAATCAGGCAAGTTCCTGAGTTCCCGTACAAGTTCTCTGCCATCCAAGTCTGAGTTCCCATTAAAGTGCAGCGTTGTACTCAGGGCATTGCATTGTTCTGTGAGGTCTTCATCTGAACGTTTTGGAAAATTTGTGAGCACCCCAAAATTCTCTCCCACATTTTGCAATGTGGCAAATCTTTCCTGAATGGCAGACACTGCAGCATCAACAACATTAAAAAAAGATCACCTCCAGCTTCTTTAGAGCATCACTAAAAGGCTCATCAAAAGATTCATAAGAGAAGTGGCACTTTGTGGATCTCACCCTCTTCTGTTGGAGAACAGCTGCTACATTCATGTTCTCACAAATGTCCTTGGCTGACACTTGTGCAGATGCCCTGTAGTTATGCAGAGCACTTCTTTTTGAGGAGACAGACTGCTACATCAAGATGCATGTCAGGAAACTGCATCAGCTTGCTTACGTGTTTGATCTGACTGAGGATGTCATACCACACCACTGAACAAATACTGAAACGGTATGATCCTACCTCCTCAGATAAAGTCTGGGCCTCAATCTTTATGGCAGAGTCATTGGTGTTGTCTCTGACTTCAATCAAGGCCTCTCACTGCACCAGCTTGAAACCTCAGGGGCTCCACACAGTTGATTTTACTCTCCCACCTTGTTTCTGTCCACATCTTCAGAGTAATGCTCACGTTTTTGCAGTATGGCCCATCTCTGTGTGGAGGCTGAAAACAATGTGTAAAGCTTTTGCAAAATCCCAAAGTAGCTTGTGGCATCAATGGATCCTTTTGCAGCATCTGCCACAACCAGATTTAGTGTATGAGCTCCGCAAGGAACATAAAGAGCTCTGGGGTTGACCTGAAGAAGCCTAGCTTGAACTCCCTTATTTTTTCCTCTCATGTTGGCCCCATTGTCATATGACTGACCTCTGCAGTCCTCAAAGGAAATTTTGAGCTCTTCTAGTTTTTTCAGAACCAAGGAGGCCAAATGCTCCCCTGTGGATTTTTCTGCCTCCAAAAACCCCATGAAATGCTCCTTTATTTGGGGCTTCACCTTCAGTGAAATAATTCTAATCACAACAGACAACTGTTCAATGTGGCTGATATCTGGAGTGCAATCAAGAATTATAGAAAAAAAAACTTTGCCTGTTTAATCTCACTAACAATTGTTGAAATTGTTTTGCTGCTTAACAAACCAATCAATTCATTTTGTATGTGGTGACTGAGGTAGCTGTGGTGCTTGCAGGTTCCCTTTCTCAACACGGTTCAGGTGTTCTTTCATTATAGGGTCAAATTTTGCTATCAGTTCAACCTTTCAGAAAATTGCCATTTGATGGTGAAAACAATGCTTCTGTGTGTCCCCTAAGTGCCAAATTTCTAACTGCTAGAGTGTATTATAGCAGTGAGACGTATCAGCACAGCTCTCCATCTCACTCTCTCAGCCTCCAAAAGTACCATCTCCTTTTTATCAATTGTTGCCTCTTTTTTCATCCTCACTGCCAACTCTTTCCATACTTTCAATGAATTTTGGTGTTCTGGGCTGTTGTCATGTAAGGTGAGCAGAGAACTGGCATGTTTCCAGTCTGTGAGACCTGAATTTGTTAGACTTGTATTCCTTTTAGAAAACAACTTGCAACAGAAGCAGAAAAGGCTGTTTTTTTTTTCTGAGTACACCAACCAGCTTTTCAGCATCTTTTCACCACTTACTAATGTCTTCCAAAAATACTGGTGGTGACAACTTCTTCCATCGCCCTTGTTCTTTGGAAAAACAAAGTCAGCTGTTACTTGACTTGGTCCTCTGCAAACCAACAGTGTGCGAATGTTCTCAGTCAGAACTGAAGGCCAGTCAGCAGGATCAGTAGGAAGGTGCTCATCAGCAGCAGAACTTGGTGGGAATTCAGCTCCTGACATTTCTATAATGGCAAAACATTTGTGTCAGTATACACACATTTTTTAGAATTTATAGTGGTGGAAAATAAAATGTAATTAAAAAAAACTTTTCAAAATGGACCTCCTACCCTCTCCACGCACACATACTAACACCCACCTGAAGATTCCTGGTAGGCTGTAGATGTAAATGGGTCTTCATCCTGACGATCAAACAACATATGTGGAGACACATTTGTGGGGGAGGAGGAGGATGGTTCCTGTTCCTGAGGCTCCAGGTCCACTGCTGAAGATAGCTGTTCAGCTGAAAAAGTGGATAGCTCTTCATCCTGGCCTGTGGCAGTGGGTGCTCCAAAATATTTCATAAGTGCCCCTGAATTTGCATCAAAATACCAAACATAAAAACTCTCATACACCATCAATTGCATCATTAACAAACATTCATAATTCTGTCCCTCATGGTTATTTAATAGGCTATAAAACCTTTGTTAAGAAGCAGCCTAATGCAATAGAGTAATTACAGCAGGCTAACACAGCTTTTCTCAACTAATGTGATTAAGGGACTGTCACACTGACATAGAAAATGGCTAACGACTAAGACAAAAACAAACGAGCGTATACATATATTTCCAATTTATGAAATTCAGAGTAGGAGAAATTGTTGAGGCATCTAAATATACAAGGTCCAAACTACATCACAAAATGCTGTTTGTTTAGTTCAAGAAGAATTTCGATCTTCTAATATTTTCTGCTCTGCTGCTGTTAACAAATATGTTGTCCTAAGCAGCTAAACGTAACCAGTTAACATCTTATGTAAAAAGTCTATCTTGCAGCAGGAGGTTACAGCCTACGTAACACATTTCACACAATAAATGACACAGCTTCTGCTTACCTTTATCTTTTGCTCGTTTCTCCTGTTCTTTTCTCTTTTTTCTAAACTGCGCACCTGATGGCTTTGCCCTTTTCTTTTCCATCTTCCATAATACGCACTGAAGAGGAATAGGTTATCACCCCCGCCTATCCCCAGGGTTGCCAGATTGACAGTTGCCAGTACCAACACAACAAAACCTCCTCCAAACCTCCAGAACCTGTTACCTGTCTGTCAGACCATGGCAGAAATCTACATGCACCAGCACCACACAGCAGGCAGAGGGCGGTCATTACCCACAAGTGGAGTATAGCGGTAGACACTGCTGCAGTGACTGCAATGCATTTGGGGGGACTGGGGGTCGTTCATGCCGCCCCAGATAAGATGCCGCCCTGGGCGGCTGCCCATATCACCCGTATCAGAAACCGCTTTTGACTGCAGGTACTGTTAGAAATAGATTTAATCGTCAAACAGGCAGGGATTCACAGGTGGTCCAGCAGCGAGGCAAAGGAAGCAAAAGGTGAGAGGCTGAGATGTGGTACAATAAACAGGCACCGGTCAAAAAACACGGTGTAAGGGCTATCAGATGCAAAGGCAAAATCAAAGTCAAAAAACGAGGTGGAGTCAAAACACATGCAGGCAAACACAGCGCAAAGAACTGGGCTGGAAAGTGTACAAAGACACCGATCTGGCTGTGAGCTGTGAGGGCTTAAATAACTGGTGGTGTAATCAGTGAAACAGGATGCAGGTGTCAGTGAAAGTTCTGGAAGGGGCGTGATCAGGGAAGACAAAGATTGTGCACAGTGCAAGAAAGTGAAGGCAGGAAAACAGAGTGGAGTGATGAAAGAGACAAAGACACGTGAGCAGGTGCAAGAGTGGAAGTGGATGAAAACAGAGCAAAAAGAGTCATAGTGACCAGTGGCAGCTGGTAAAAACAGTCTTGGTGGGGCTGCTGTGCCAATAGATTCCCTTGCCTTGTCCAGTACAGACATTCAAGTGAACAGTCGGAAAATTACTACAATTCCACAATAATGATTTCATGTTGTTCTCAAAATCAACAGTTTTACAGATAAAGTTAACCATTTACAGCTATATTAGGCCCCATTTCTAGTTTGGGTTCACAATGACACCCCCTTAACAAAACAGAAAATATCACCAAATGTACACTCTTTCAAAATATGGAAAAATTCTTCAATTGACAAAAGAACATTATGTACATATTACAGTGTTCACACCACCTTCAGAGAGAGAGAGCGAGAGAGAGAGAGAGAAATGTGTGCGTGTGTGAGAGAGAGAGCGTGTAGAGAGAGAGAGAAATGTGTGTGTGTGTGTGTGAGAGAGAGAAAGTGTTCATGTGAGAGAGAGAGAGAGAGAGTGTGTGTGTGAGAGTGAGAGAGAGAGAATGTGAGAGAGAGAGAGAGAGAGTGTGTGTGTGTGTGTGTGTGTGTGTGTGTGTGTGAGAGCGAGAGAAAATTAAGGTAATATTTTGCATGAACATTACTGAGTGGAATGGAGGCAAACTAAAGAAGCTTGAAAAACTTAAATAACTTGACTAATAACACCAAAACCTTTAAATTAAATTGGTTAAAATTAATTAACAGTAGAGGACAAAGCAAATGAAGTATACAAAACCACTTAATTAAATGCGTTGCTAAACTTGGGTTTGTCTTACTATAAGTGTCTTGTGTGTACTCAGTGGCTGAGTTAGAATTTCTTTAAAAAACATGCAAATTGCTATTTTAGGCTTTTGTTTTGTTTTGTTTTTAAACTGAGCAAATAATTTGTTTTAGAGTGTAGAATACTCCAAAGAATATTTCACTTCTGTGAAGTAATCCTCATAACGTGTAAAATGAAATCAAAATACCAGCATGGCTGCAGCTTTGAACACTGTTACAAACAGCCCCGGCCTCCCCTATTACCATTATAACTGGTCTGCTGTCCCAATAAAAATCACAGCTTTGACCCCCTAAAACAAACAAAACTCATTCGTTTTATCTTAAATTTTCATCCTCGTTTCCACACCAGGAGCAACATTCAGGAATAAATCCGAGCAGCTCGTCAGCTCACCTGAGCTGAAGTGGATCCAGAGGAGTCAGTCCGCAGCTGGCAGAGGTGGATGCGCTCCTTTCCACCCGCAGTAAAGAGCGCAGATCAGCAGCCTCCGTGACGTGTGCGCGCTGACAGTGTGAATGAAGCCTGACACGGTTTATCACGAGTCAGACAAACGTCTCTCCTCCAACCGGGATGTGCAATTGTCACTATGTGCCTACATGTAATATGAATGATTAAAACAACACTTCCTCCAACTGACTCTCATTCAACAGTGCATTTCCACCGACAGAAGCAGAGAACAGAAGCCCTCATCTTGGGCGGTCATTCAAAGCGCCCTTGAAGTGCAGCGAAATAACCAATTGTATGTAGTTGCTAGGGAAAATTAATATTTGGCAAATCAACATTGCCAAAATTAATGGCTTTGGGGCGCCGGAATTTTAGCCCTTACTACAAAAATGCGGGAACGTTAGATTACAGTCAGTGATATACATGACGCTGCAGCTGCTGCTGTCAGTCAGGAAGAGATGATGGTGACGACGACATTTGGGTTATATTTATTTACTTTTATTTTGTCTCTGTGTTTTGCTGGAGTAAGTTGAAGAACTCTTCGGAGGTTTAAAACGGGACAAAACTAATCAAATCAATGACACCAAAGTTTCGCGGGGATCCTTTTGGAGACGCATGGAGGTGCGCACATCAGATCTTTCTCGTGGTTTAATGACAATTGCACATCCTGGTTGGAGGAGAGACGTTTGTCTGACTCGTTATAAACCGTGTCAGGCTTCATTCACACTGTCAGCGCGCACACGTCACGGAGGCTGCTGATCTGCGCTCTTTACTGCGGGGTGGAAAGGAGCGCATCCACCTCTGCCAGCTGCGGACTGACTCCTCTGGATCCACTTCAGCTCAGGTGAGCTGACGAGCTGCTCGGATTTATTCCCGAATATTGCTCCTGGTGTGGAAACGAGGATGAAAATTTAAGATAAAACGAATGAGTGATGTTTTTTTTTTGTTTGTTTTAGGGGTCAAAGCTGTGATCTTTATTGGGACAGCAGACCAGTTATAATGGTAATAGGGGAGGCCGGGGCTGTTTGTAACAGTGTTCAAAGCTGCAGCCATGCTGGTATTTTGATGTCACTTTACACATTATGAGGATTAGTTCACAGCAGTGAAATATTCTTTGGAGTATTCTACACTCTAAAACAAATTATTTGCTCAGTTTCAAAACAAAACCCTAAAATAGCAATTTGCATGTTTTTTTAAAGAAATTCTAACTCAGCCACTGAGTACACACAAGATACTTATAGTAACACAAACCCAAGTTTAGCAACGCATTTAATTAAGTGGTTTTGTATACTTAATTTGCTTTGTCCTCTACTGTTAATTCATTTTAACCAATTTAATTTAAAGGTTTTGGTGTTATTAGTCAAGTTATTTAAGTTTTTCAAGCTTCTTTAGTTTGCCTCCATTCCACTCAGTAATGTTCATGCAAAATATTACCTTAATTTTCTCTCGCTCTCACACACACACACACACACTCTCTATCTCACACACACACACACTCACTCTCTATCTCACACACACACACACACTCACTCTCTATCTCACACACACACTCACTCTCTATCTCACACACACACTCACTCTCTATCTCACACACACACTCACTCTCTATCTCACACACACACTCACTCTCTATCTCACACACACACTCACTCTCTATCTCACACACACACTCACTCTCTATCTCACACACACACTCACTCTCTATCTCACACACACACACACTCTCTATCTCACACACACACTCACTCTCTATCTCACACACACACACACACACACTCACTCTCTATCTCACACTCACACACACACACTCACTCTCTATCTCACACTCACACACACACACACTCTCTCTATCTCACACTCACACACACACACACTCTCTATCTCACACACACACTCTCTCTATCTCACACTCACACACACACACACTCTCTATCTCACACTCACACACTATCTCACACTCACACACACACACACTCTCTATCTCACACTCACACACTATCTCACACTCACACACACACACACTCTCTCTATCTCACACACACACACACTCTCTCTATCTCACACTCACACACACTCTATCTCACACTCACACACACACACACTCTCTATCTCACACTCACACACACACACACTCTCTATCTCACACTCACACACACACACACTCTCTATCTCACACTCACACACACTCTCTATCTCACACACACACACACACACTCACATTCTTGTACATGCGCCATAGTGAGGACCGGGTAAATAGACCAGCAAAGTGAGGACCACCCTTTCTGAACAACCTAGAAAGGAAAAAACTATTATCACTGGACACTAGATGGCACCCTGCACCATTACACCCCTTTTAACTACAGAAACACACAAGAACTAAAAAAAAGTTTTTAACCAACAGACTGAGGACCGGGCACTGACTTTTGAGTTTTATGATTTATGAGTATTTTTATGGCAAAACTATAATAAAAAAATATCTGGGTACATTAAGATGTGTTATAGACCTTTTCTCTAAATATTTTGGTGATATATGTATACTAATAATACAAGAAATACAGCAGTAAATATAAAAATTATTAGTAAAAAAAAAAAAACCAAGCCAAATTTAAGCATCTTAGCTTTATTATTTTATCATTAAATCATCTTATGATGATAACAATACAAAAGATGTAATGAAAACAATATATTAATAACCCCCTGGTAACTGGGGGAACATTTATTTATTATTAAACATATTTCTGCAGGTATTAAAGCTGATGACCTGAAATTGTCTCAGGGATCGTGAATTGAGTCACATTTTGGAACCCCACCATTGCTTTTATCGTAGTGTGTAAAGGGACTGCAGGATAATAATAATAATAATAAAAAAAAACTTTTTACCAAAGGGACCATTGCTGCTCCCCATATAAAATGGTCATAAAATCAACATGGAATATTTTTTTCTACTTTCAAAACTCAGATCTCTTCATCTGCCTCTTCTCTGCTAAAATATGTCATTGCTTTATCATTTGTAATTTATTTACATTTTAAATCTATTTTACCCCCCCCCCCCAAAAGTCACCTCTAAGTGAACCTCAAAAAAAGGAAAAAAAAAATTTTTTTTTTCAAAATTAAAAGTTTAGAAGTGGACAATTTGAATTGGTTTTATTAGAGCCTCCCATAGGACAGCAATTTATGTACAAAATGTTTGTGTTTTAAAACTTTATTTAAAAGTCACATTTACCACTCCCATTCAAAATACAATAATGCACTGAAACTTTTGTCATAAATTGATGACATGTGGCTCTAATAAAATCTGCTCAGATTTTACACTTCCATCGTTGAATAATGGATTACAGGACAATTTTAGGTCTTTTTTTTTAGGTTCCCTGAGAAATGACTGTTTTGAATAAAACTGTACAATAAGGGTATAATTTGTAAAATATTTGTAAAAATGATAAAACAATGACACATATGAGAGGAGCAGAGGTGGATTAAGAGATCTGAGTTTTGAAAGTAGAAAAAAAATTCTATGAGGATTTTATGACAATTTTATTCAGACCATAAATGGTCCTTTTGGTAAACATGACTTTTTTTTTTTTTTTTTTTTTTTTAAGAGGTTAACGGATCTAATCCTTTAATTTGTCATGTGCCTTAACTCTATGCATCAGGGTTTGCATTTGAAATACAAACAAGAAAAACCCTCAACCCCAGGACCTGGAAGTTTGGAGTCTGTGAACTGATCAGAAACAGAACCTGAACCCTGAAAATGAAAGGCACGAAAATAACTTGGTGCAGAACTGCTACTTTTTACTGAAAGGGCTCAAATAGCTTCTTTTTTACTTTGATGATTTCATTATACACAAAATACTTCAAATCTTTCCAGGTGCGATTTTTCAGAACAGGTGACTCCTGTGTAATGCACAGCATACAGGCCTCCTTCCCTGGAACTTTCTTTAAAGCAATGAATTTGCACATTCTTCTCTTCACAGCGCTCCTCTCCTCCATACTCCACAGCCTCTTGGCGCTTGTTTGAGTATCTGATGGAAATAAGAATTATTTTAATACATTTGCATCAACATGCATACAATTCAGGTATCCCCTGTGAGCCACACGGCCACATCAATGACTCCAAGTTTTTTCTTATTTTTGGTTCACAAGATCACTGACAACTTTTTTCAAGTGCCCAATATTCAATTATTCATTCATTTTTTAAACAGTACATTTACAGAAGAAATGCAGCTTAAATTCATGATTCAAATCAACACGCTCACTAAAAAACTGCTGCTGTTTACTCAGTCACATAAAAATCCTTCAAATATAAAGAAATAAAGAAACACTATAGACTGACCAATCGATTAAATACTACAGCCCTGAACAATTCTTGAGGGTAAAATGAAAAGAAGTTTGTTGTTAGTATTAAAAAAAGGCCAAAACTTCAAAGAGAAAAAAATTACTCTTGCAGCTCAGATTAAGCCTCCAAATTCTTAATCTTGATCTTTGTAGCTACAGTTCCCTTTACACAGAAATAACCAGAGTAGAACATGTACGAGGTCTGTCCAAAAAGTATTGTACCTTTTTATTTTTTTTCAAAAACGATATGGATTTGAATCACGTGTGATTACATCAGCCACGCTTGAACATTGGTGCGCATGCGTGAGTTTTTTCACGCCTGTCGGTTGCGTCTTTCGCCTGTGGGCAGGCTTTGAGTGAGCAAGGACGGCCCACAATGCCGCACGGCACGCCGTGCTCCGAGCTGCGACGACAGGCAGAAACCACCAGATCATTTCTAAACGGATGGCTCTTTGGATCCGGGACTGTCGTGTGCAATTTCTCTGGTTATCACAAGAGCTGGACATCAGCCATTTTCAAGCAGATTTCACTTTTAACAAGAGATTTTGTCATGGAAAGCTGCGCGGAGGATTCACGCGTCACGACGGCAAGCGAGACAAAGGAACACCTCCGTTTCGGCGTGTCAGAGGACAAGTTGGGACATGCCCAGCTCTCCACAATTTCTCTTATACTCACTCGACTGGTAAGTACTGAAAGCCAAGATAGGCATGTCCCAACTTGTACTCTGACATGCCGAAACGGAGGTGTTCCTTTGTCTCGCTTGCCGTCGTGACGCGCAAAGCCTACGCGCGAATTCCATGACAAAATCTCTTGTTAAAAGTGAAATCTGCTGGAAAATGGCTGATGTCCAGCTCTTGTGATAACCAGAGAAATTGCACACAACAGTCCCGGATCCACACAGCCATCCGTTTAGAAATGATCTGGTGGTTTCTGCCTGTCGATCGCAGCTCGGAGCGCAGCGCGTCGTGTGCCATTGTGGGCCGTCCTTAAAGTGATAGTAACACTCCTTAATCTCTGCCAAGCCCATAACATTTTCACCGAAAGCCATCAAAATTTTTCGAATGGTTTCCAGCTGCCTGTCTCTAACAGTTTCTGAAAAAATTCTGATGGAACAAAAGCCCAAATCATTCCACCATTTCCTCGCAATGAAACAATGATGAGAGGGGTGGACCAGTGCTCACTCAAAGCCTGCCCACAGGCGAATGACGCAACCGACAGGCGTGAAAAAACTCACGCATGCGCACAAGGGTTCAAGCTTGGCTGATGTAATCACACGTGATTCAAATCCATATAGTTTTTGAAAAAAATAAAACGGTCCGATACTTTTTGGACAGACCTCGTACAGGTGTTCTCTTTTATCCAAGAGCTAAATGAGGGCCACACCTTGTGTGTCAATGTACAATAAAATTCCTTAAATGTGATACAAAAAGGCTTTGAAATAGAGGTTTCTTTTTTCATGGAATAATGGTTGCAGCCCTGCTGTAGAGAAGATAGTGTCCAGACAGACATGGAACTTTATTAACTTGTGCATTCCTCTACAAAAAAAACCAGATGGCTCTGTGATGCCCATGTACACTTGTAGAATACTTTTGGCTTTTGATAAACTTCTGGTTCCTGGAGAGGATAATCTACTTGGGTTCTTAAACACATCTAGGTCCGATGCTTAAGAGACTTAAATGTTTCATCATCTCACCATCAGAGCTCTTGTTGGTGCGTCTCTTTCCAGATGGTTTACGCCCAGCAGCCCGGCGCAGGGAAAGCACATGTTCTCCATCACTTGGCTCAGACTCTGAGCCAAGTGATGAGCCAATTTTAGTCTTTTTTTTTTTTTAAAATCCATGAGCTAAATTAATACCTTTATCCTTGTGTGCAAGATCCACTCACCTTCTGTGCATTCCTTGACATATTTCATGCATTTCCTTTTGGGAGGTTTAGTGGATAGAAGGCCCTTTCGTCCTGCCTGAGACTCTGAAGACAATCACAAAATAATTCCCTTTACTTTAGTTCTCAGATGGCAAAAGGTTTGAGATCCCTAATCAATTTTAAATGAATAATTTAAAATATGTATAATAACTTATTTCACTTTCCTCTGGTTTATATAAAAATTTAGTTCATGTGTCCCTTATCGTACAGTTGTGTTAAAGGCCATCAAGTCTGGCCTTTAACACAACTGTACATCATTGTAAATCAGTTCCTGTACTGGGAGTTATAAGACTGCATCACAAAATAAATTACTGAAACATTAGACTTTACTTTTGGACATTAAATGGACATTATGGGACAGACTTTGTGAAGTGCATTATACATAGTGCTTTTATGAAGACTTTTATCACAAAAAAATGGAATGAATGGGGGACAAAGACCTGCAATATACAACCCCTGGCAAAAATTATGGAATCACCGGCCTCAGAGGATGTTCATTCAGTTGTTTAATTTTGTAGAAAAAAAAAAAAGCAAGATCACAGACATGACACAAAACTAAAGTCATTTCAAATGGCAACTTTCTGGGTTTAAGAAACACTATAAGAAATCAGGAAAAATAATTGTGGCAGTCAGTAACAGTTACTTTTTTAGACCAAGCAGAGGGAAAAAATATGGACTCACTCAATTCTGAGGAAAAAAAAATATGGAATCACCCTGTAAATTTTCATCCCCAAAACTAACACCTGCATCAAATCAGATCTGCTCGTTGACATTGACCCTATGTGTCTTTTTGCAAGGAATGTTTTCAGTTTTTGCTCTATGGCAAGATGCATTATCATCTTGAAAAATGATATCATCCCCAAACATCCTTTCAATTGATGGGATAAGAAAAGTGTCCAAAATATCAACGTAAACTTGTGCATTTATTGATGATGTAATGACAGCCATCTCCCCAGTGCCTTTACCTGACATGCAGCCCCATATCATCAATGACTGTGGAAATTTACATGTTCTCTTCAGGCAGTCATCTTTATAAATCTCATTGGAACGGCACCAAACAAAAGTTCCAGCATCATCACCTTGCCCAATGCAGATTCGAGATTCATCACTGAATATGACTTCCATCCAGTCATCCACAGTCCACAATTGCTTTTCCTTAGCCCATTGTAACCTTGTTTTTTTTCTGTTTAGGTGTTAATGATGGCTTTCGTTTAGCTTTTCTGTATGTAAATCCCATTTCCTTTAGGCGGTTTCTTACAGTTCGGTCACAGACGCTAACTCCAGTTTCCTCCCATTCGTTCCTCATTTGTTTTGTTGTGCATTTTTGATTTTTGATACATATTGCTTTAAGTTTTCTGTCTTGATGCTTTGATGTTTTCCTTGGTCTACCAGTATGTTTGCCTTTAACAACCTTCCCATGTTGTTTGTATTTGGTCCAGAGTTTAGACACAGCTGACTGTGAACAACCAACATCTTTTGCAACATTGTGTGATGATTTACCCTCTTTAAAGAGTTTGATAATCCTCTCCTTTGTTTCAATTGACATTTCTCGTGTTGGAGCCATGATTCATGTCAGTCCACTTTGTGCAACACCTCTGCAAGGTGTGATCACTCCTTTTTAGATGCAGACTAATGAGCAGATCTGATTTGATGCAGGTGTTAGTTTTGGGGATGAAAATTTACAGGGCGATTCCATAATTTATTCCTCAGAATTGAGTGATTCCATATTTTTTCCCTGTGCTTGGTCTAAAAAAGTAACCGTTACTGACTGCCACAATTATTTTTCCTGATTTCTTATAGTGTTTCTGAAAGCCAGAAAGTTGCCATTTGAAATGACTTTAGTTTTGTGTCATGTCTGTGATCTGCTTTTTTTCTACAAAATTAAACAACTGAATGAACATCCTCTGAGGCCGGTGATTCCATCATTATTGCCAGGGGTTGTATACAGTGCATCTTAGGACATCTGTCTAATTACAGGGAAGCAGAGGTAATGCACAACTGTATCTTCTTTCAACTTCAATTGTGTGAAGCAAGGTTGGGTAGGATTACTTTGAAATGTAATCCAAAAGTAATCAGATTACAAGTAATCCAAATGTACATACATACAATCCATATGTATTCTTTCAAAGTAATCCTACCCAACCTTGGTGTGAAGTCTGCATCTAATAAGTACATAAATATACATCATAATGTTTAATAAATTCCCAAAATTGAGTTCTATTTTTGTGTTTACCATGCCCAGGCTCACCTCTTTCTTCATCATCATCATCATTGTGCCTTGTGACTCCAGTTGAGTGTGGCTCTTGTTTGTCTGCAAAAAGATTAGAATCATTAAAGTAGACCTGCACTGAAATAAATGCAGTCAGATCTTTGGACCAAAAAATGACATATTTACACATAAGCTCCTTCTGAACATAGTAAATCTGCAAGCCCAGATCTGGCATTCAACGGAGAAATCTTCATTTAAAAATGACAAAATTACAGCTAAAATTTAGCCCTCCGCAAAACTGTCAGCACATCCGGGACGCTGCCGAGACGTCAAAGAGAAGACACTATCCCAGCATGCATTGCGCGCGCCAACTGTAATTTGTGGATTTACATCAGTTTGCATCTCTTACAAAAGTACCTTTTTATTGTCAAATACGGAAGGATCAACTTTTTTTAAAACTTCATATCGTCTTGTGGTACGTTTGGTGAGTACACATTTCTTTTATTTTTACCTGAAAATTATTTTTGGGGACTTTTTCATATGCCCATTTGATTGAGTGTTGTCGTATTGAAAATCTACTGTCTTTAGCCTCCGGTGTTACCGTTGCGGGGTATAGTCCATGAGCCAGTCATCAATTTTGGCCTAATCGGTACCACTGATGGTGGCTAAACAACACTTAGAATCCAGCCTCAGTGTACCATGACCTACACAAAAATGTATGATAGCAATCCCAGGGTGGTAGCTGTAACCAGGTAGGGGTCAGTGAAGAATTACACAGAGGTCAAAATTTTAAAATGCTCCAATCACGTTGAAAACTATATCATATTTGTCTGATCATAACAATTCCAAAAAGGTATAGTTTGTACTATCTATGATGGAATGTTCTGGGGTTATGGCGAAAAATAGCAAAAATGGTGACAAAGGTCAATTTCAGTTTGTGCAGGGGTCAAAAGTTAAAGTTGGTAAAATTCAGTAAAAAAGATCATGCAAATTATTGTCTGGGTTAATAGGGTTCTAATAAGGAATAGTTTGCACCATCTGTGCTTAGGTATCATGTTACAGGGTAATATATGTCATGTCATAGAATCCAATAGATGTTGACCTTGTTTGACCTTTACCTTGGAGACCAAACAATTAACACAACCAAAACTATTCCATTTATTAATCCTTTTATTTCAACCAATAATTTGCATCATTCTGTACTGAAATTGGAGCAACTTTAACTTTTGACCCCTGTACAAACTGAAACTGACCTTTGTCACAATTTTTGCTGTTTTTACCCCATAACTCCAAAACATTCCAACACAGATAGTACAAACTATACCTTTTTGGAATTATGACCAGACAAGTAATGTGATATAGTTTTCAACATGATTGGAGCATTTTTAAAGTTTGACCTCTGTGTAATTCTTCACTGACCCCTACCTGGCTACAGCTACCACCCTGAGATTGCTATCATACATTTTTGTGTAGGTCATGGTACACTGAGGCTGGATTCTAAGTGTTGTTTAGCCACCTTGAGTGGTACCGACAACCTGCCTGGCCCATGGACTAGTACGGCTGCGGGATCCGCAAAGAACTCATTAAAAATATATAAACCTCTCTCAGCAGCCCCGGAGCTCTGCGGCTCAGATTACCGAGTCCGTGCGGCGCTGCAGATTTTGATGTAAGAAGTCTGTCCTTGCGGGCAACAGGTGTCACCGGCCGCTCCACATCAAAACAGTGAACGTAGTCTCTGGACTTGTTGCCAAGTTGGCCACACCTCAATTCAGTAGACAGTGATGTGGTGCCGGCTGCACAGCAGACACGGAGGCAGTGTGAGTGGCCCACTGCAGCGTTTACCGAGCCCGCAGACTCGGTAAGATCATCAGAGGCAGTGACAGCAAGGTGTCGGGGAAGAACGTCACCCGCTGTCGATGTCGCCGCTGATCTGAGCATGCAGAGCTGTATCTTGCATTCATTGCAGCTTACTTTTGGATGTTGAAACCAAGATGTGTATAACAGTAACATTACTAACAGATGAAATCAGTTTCAACGAGGATCGGACTGAAGGCGCGAGCGCTCCGTCTTCTCCCTCACGTCACGGCAATGTCCCGGATGTACAAACAGTTTTCGCGGCAGGCCAAATTTTAGCTGCAAATTTGTTATTTTTAAACGAAGATTTCTCTGCTGAATTACAAATTTGGGCTTACAGATTTACTTTACTGCATTCACAAGGGTCTTATAAATACACATTTTTCTACTTCAAAAACCTTTCCTCCTCTTCTCTACTCGTACATGTGAGAAGTTAAATTAAAGAAAAAGCTGAAAACCAAAAAGTAACATTTTGTATCAGTAACTTATCCACATTATGCCACAACTAACTTGTAGAACTACCAAATGTCTGTGAAAAGCTAAGATCTGATCAGGATTATGAAAATACACTTTATCTGATTCATCTGAAATACTGTTCTTCATCAATCAATCAATCAATCAATTTTTTTTTTTATATATATATAGCGCCAAATCACAACAAACAGCTGCCCCAAGGCGCTTTATATTGTAAGGCAAGGCCATACAATAATTATGTAAAACCCCAACGGTCAAAACGACCCCCTGTGAGCAAGCACTTGGCTACAGTGGGAAGGAAAAACTCCCTTTTAACAGGAAGAAACCTCCAGCAGAACCAGGCTCAGGGAGGGGCAGTCTTCTGCTGGGACTGGTTGGGGCTGAGGGAGAGAACCAGGAAAAAGACATGCTGTGGAGGGGAGCAGAGATCGATCACTAATGATTAAATGCAGAGTGGTGCATACAGAGCAAAAAGAGAAAGAAACAGTGCATCATGGGAACCCCCCAGCAGTCTACGTCTATAGCAGCATAACTAAGGGATGGTTCAGGGTCACCTGATCCAGCCCTAACTATAAGCTTTAGCAAAAAGGAAAGTTTTAAGCCTAATCTTAAAAGTAGAGAGGGTGTCTGTCTCCCTGATCTGAATTGGGAGCTGATTCCACAGGAGGGGAGCCTGAAAGCTGAAGGCTCTGCCTCCCATTCTACTCTTACAAACCGTAGGAACTACAAGTAAGCCTGCAGTCTGAGAGCGAAGTGCTCTATTGGGGTGATATGGTACTACGAGGTCCCTAAGATAAGATGGGACCTGATTATTCAAAACCTTATAAGTAAGAAGAAGAATTTTAAATTCTATTCTAGAATTAACAGGAAGCCAATGAAGAGAGGCCAATATGGGTGAGATATGCTCTCTCCTTCTTCATGTCTCAAACTCCATAAGATCCCATGATGCACTGAGTGTTTCATTCTCTTTTTGCTCTGTATGCACCACTCTGCATTTAATCATTAGTGATTGATCTCTGCTCCCCTCCACAGCATGTCTTTTTCTTGATTCTCTCCCTCAGCCCCAACCAGTCCCAGCAGAAGACTAACAAATTCAAGTGGATCCTATTCTTATTTAAATGAGGCTTGTGTTAAAAGACCACCACTTATGGTCAATATGGTCTTTTAGTTTTTACATTCAACTCCTGGACCTGGACAATCAGGAGTTGCTCGGTTCACGGGACATAATATTAGTAAAATTACTATTAATAGAGTCCATAGTGACTTTTATCTGTAGACTAACAAACGTTACAAGTGGCCAAGATCTGGAAGCTTCTTTTCTCACCATCATGAGCCTCCACTTGTGCATGGCTGCCTGTGAGACTTCTGCTGGCTCCAGGTCCTGTTCCTGTGAAACGATCACAATTGAAATCTGCGTTACAAGAAGTCTAAATGTACTCATAAACATGTAGATAGTTATGGAAATGACATTCATAGCAGACAGCATGAAATATTAGAAACAAAGAGACACAAATCTACTTTTACGTTACATACCACTGATCACAGAATCCAAGGTCTTCAGAGTCTTCCCCTTCAGCGACTCCACTCCTTGCTCCATCGCAAAAAGAAGCTTCCCGATCTTGGCCACTTGAAACGTTTTGTCAGTCTGCCGATAAAAGTCACAATGGACTCTAATATCGTGTCCCATGAAGCGAGCAACTTGCTCCAGCTCTTGATTGTCCAGGTCCAGGAGCTGACATAAAGTAGCCACGTGTTTTCTTAACTTTGTGGACCTCAGCAGCTTTGGCTGTTTTGCTTTACTTTCCTCTGCAAACTTTCTGAGACAGTCACATCCGCGGATGTTAGTCATTGTCCCAGGCCTTGCAAACACATGGATTTTCATCAAGTATTCCAGCTTGGTTTCGCCTCTCCACCAGGAAGTCCAGTGATGCTTTGGTGCGCTCCAGCAGTAGTATGGGGACTTTTTTTCCTCTTTTGCCACGTGTCACCAAGCGTGTCAATCTATGGCTAAGTTGCTGCTCCACTGGTGACAAGGTATCATAGATGTCCTTATTCAAAGGGCCAGTATCTACCTTCTGATATGTCTCTAAGGTTAAACGTGAGGCTTCTCCTTCACGCTTTTTATTGAAAACGATTATCTGTGCCAGAAGGCTTTCACTCAGCTTCTTGTACGCTGTAGTACTCACACATAGCTTCAGTTCCTTCTTCGCTTCATCCTCCATTCTTAAGTAGTTCTGCAAGGTCACTACATCTTCTGTCAAAGGTATGCCATCCTCTTTACCCCACTTTCTTTGCTCTATTGTGCTGTGAGCATTGGATGACACGTACATGGACCAGGAGGAATCCAGCAGCTCCTTGAATTTTTTGGCCTTGTTTTCATTTAAAGCATCACAGGACATCAAGCAGTGGCCAATCCAGGCCTCTGTTGCAGCTTTAAGTGAAAAGCCTATCTTAACTGCGGTAGATGGTTTTCCATATTCACTACTGTCTGGGTTATAGTTTGACACTCTTCGGGCTGCTTTAATAGCCAGGTGAAACTGTGCTGGATCAACAATATGACAGATATTTTATTTTCTTGTCAATTTCTTTGGCAGCCAACACAAATCGTCCTAATTCCCTCAGTTTTTGTGCAATATGTCTGTGTTGAGACTGTTCACGGCCCTTTTTGGCAAACAATGCATCTCCATATGTGCAAATCATCTCATCACTTCTAATCTGGGAGGTCACATGGTCTTGTTGCATGGAGTGAATAATTTTATGGAGTCCCTCTGAGGACACAGCAACTGGCATTAGTTGGGAGGAGGATTTTTGTATTCTGGCTCTTTTTTTTACTTTTACCTCTTTCCCCTTGCTTTTCTTTGCAAGTCTTTTCATGTCTCCAGAGTTCAGTCCTAACAAACATGGCCAAACAGTGTTGACATGGGAGGTATCTCTTAACATCCATCTTTTTAGTGGGCTGTCGCCATGTAACTATTTCACCACTTCCTTTTTCCAAGACTGCAAGGTTGTGCTGCCAGTCTCCTTTATTGCGCAGAGCTTCCAAAAGTTTTTTCCGATCTTTCGACCGTGGTGGAAAGCTGAAAGCATGGGCAACCTCCTTTTCATCCCCATGTTTTCTTTCATGATGCCTGGCTATTTTTAAATTTGCTTTTTTACAAAATATGCAATAATGCGCTTTGTCCCAGGCCCTCCTCCCACCCTTATTTTTACTTGTCTTTACGGTAATGTCTGTTATCTTTTCTTCACAATTCTTGATCTCACCTTCTGAACCCCTATTATGCGTCTCCTTAACTTTGTGTCTGGCTGATTTCTCAGGGAGCAGCTCGTCTCCACTGGCAGATGGTGACAGTGACGATGATGATGGTGGTGGCGGATGGTACTCTTCACCTGAGCCACTGTCGCTGGATAATTCTGACAAATCTTCACTTGAGGCTAGTGGTGACAAGGAGGGCTGATCATTGGATGGTTTAGCTTTGAGATCTTCTGCATCTTTGGATTGGTCCATGTTGGCCTGAACAACAGAGGAATAAACAGTTAAACACAAATTAAATGAGTCTTCGCAATAATGGTGTCTCACTGCAATTCTACAATAAACAGTGATGACATTTTCTCCTGTGAAAAATACAAACAAGCAAAATGTGCACATTTCTACACTCTGATTACATTTGTACAAGTCTTCAACTCAGAGGGATTTTGTTTGGGGCAGACTAAACAGAAAATAAAGTCACAGTAGCCAGAAAACAGTTAAACAAAAGGAGCACTCATTTGTATCACTGAGACTGTTTCTGTACACAATAGTTATCATATAAAACAAACTCTGTACAAATATTAAGTCAAAAAAAAAAAAAAATCACATATAGGGTCTCATCTATCAAGTGTTTTGCTCAAATTCCAAACAGAAACAACAGTTTCTATTTGCCCTATTAACGTTTCAAATCCCGCACAAACCTCGGAGGTCGCCGCGCTGTGAGATCTCAGTAACACTGAGAACTGCATTGATACACTCTGATCACGCTGCACTTGAACCACTGCACACGAGCAACACCATTAACATCACAACATAAAACTATTTTTATATTATGCCTAAAACTCTCGTGAATATATTCTCTAGGTTTATAGATGTTGTTATTGTGTTTGTTTTATGTAAACATGTGAGAATCACAGGCTGTCTCTCCGTTATTTTCAATGGGAGCTGCTGTGAGCTACGCTCGCTTCCTGATCATGTCGTTCTGTGGGAAAGTGAAGTTTGCTCTTTAACGTCTTGATTATTGTTCTTTGCAGCACTGTTTGTCCTCTTTGTTCCAGACTAATATATATGTCTGAAATTCGGTTTGTGTTTATTAAATTCCACACAGATTAAACGTAACAGACACGGATTATTTGTTATAATTGTTTTAGTAAGTTTTCAGGGTATCATGCAGCAGTCTCTTATTAACGTGACGAAAAGCATAAAAAAAATACATTTTTGCAGTATAATATTCATTTACCATTGTTTGACTGCAGTGACTCTCTGGCGCGCAAGGGATTATGGGATACGTCAATAGGGCGAATGCACAGTTTGACATATTAATGTTGCAGTACAGTCAGTTGTAATTAGGGATGGGTATTGATAAGATTTTATTGATATTGATGCCATTATCAAGTCTGCTTATTGAGCCGATTCCTTATCGATTCCCTTATCGATACCTCTTGTGAATTTTGTACTAAAGGTAGGCTTTACAGGTTTTCTATGTATTTCATTGAGTCTTAAAGTAAATAAATATGAAATTGGTCACTGTATCCTTGCTCTCTGGACATAAATAAAAATAAAACGGTGTTTCGCTTTGAAGTTATTAATTCAGACTGGATTCTATCATTCTAACTTGACTCAGAGAGCCGCTCAACGTTTGGAGCTGTGTGAACAGAACGGAGGACGATTCTCGTTTCTTTCTCGCAACAAGACAGGAGTCCCACAAACATGACTCACGATTTCACATATTCAGGGATGAAAGTGGTGAAAAACAAAAAAAGCTGAAACCCAAAATTACCCCCCAACACCACCTGCACGAAAATGTTTGAATTCTAGAAGCTCTGAAATGCAATCTGGGACTATTCCAGACAATAAACTGGAGTGAGTGCAGCATCCATTTAGTGAGAGAAAAAAAAAAAAAAACTTTCCTTATTCGGAGTCATTCCAGTAGTATTCTGCTCTTACTAAGATGCAGCAGTTTTCTAGTTTGGCAGATAGTTCTGGAGGAAATCACTGAAGAAATTAATAAACTGAAAATATGGCTTGACTGAAACAAACTGTCATTAAACTTAAATAAAACAGGGATGAAATGGAGGTGTAAGAGTCACTAGGTGTTCACAGGAAACATTTATTTCTGTATGTATGTATTTATTTATGTTCATTGTTAGTTGCTTTTATATTTTCTGTTGTGTTTCTATTTGGGTTCTTTTTGCCTCTTTCTCTAACATTGTATATAATAATCATTAGATCATTAATATATAAACAAAAATAAGAAATATTACACTTTGAAAACAAATGCACCCGAACGTGATGACAGCTGGAACTGCGTAATGCAAAGTTTTAACATTGAAAATGCCATAGACATGCTAACGCGTTAGTATCACTCCCATTTTTAAGTTATAAAATACATCTATCAACTGTTTCAGAAGACCATAACAGGTCGGTTTAACATAAAAAAGGTAAATAATACTCACAGACGTATGCTCTTTAGGGTTTTAGCGGGGGAAAATTAAGTGAAAGAAAGTATAAACGAAGCAACAGATCGAACCACTGCTTTAATCTTGGTTCAGGGGTTCAGAGCAAAGCTGCGCTGCAGAAAAGTTGATCACGGACCCGCTGCAGGGTCTGAAATCAATGTGGAGAAATGATCATTTTCCTGACAAACACCCCCCAAAATAACAGCCACTTTGAAGGACTGATAACAGAATCGTTAAGCACAAAGCTTATTGATGGATCGAATAATTTCTTAACGATATCCGAAAGGAACCGGTTCTCAATACCCATCCCTAGTTGTAATGTGCATTGTTTAGCCCACAGACTTAGGTTTGGTCAGATGTGTGTGGGTCAGTGTTAATTTTGTCGAATAAAATATTTAGTCATAATTTTAGTCATAGTAATATTTTTCTAGACTAAAATTTTTACTAAAACTGAATTAAAATCAGTTATTTAGACTAAAATTGACTAAAATCCACAGATATTTTGTCGACTAAAATAAGACTAAATGAAAATTAAAAACTAGGACTAAAACACCAGAGCCACTCAGACACAGTTTTAAAAAGCCTCATATCATTTAAATCCTCAACTAGAGGAATAAGTTTAGAGCTTTGTTCCTGTGGGAGAAGCTCCATGACACTGTGGGACTTCATTTAATATGATTATTGTCAGGATAATGCTTTTTAGTTTTAGCATGGCAAATGACAAATGGCTAAAGTTCCATGCTCTGATAGGAGCTAACCTGATGATACTGAGGAAAGTGTAAACTCATATGGTTTGCTCCTCTCTCATCTGCTCTCTCTGTCTGCTCACGAGGGGACTGAGGGAACGATAAGCAGAGCAGGGGATGGGCGCCGCTGCTGCATTATGGGAGTTGTAGTTTGACCCTGTTTTACATCATATTTTGTTGATAAATTATATACATTTGGCTTTAGAGCGCTCACCTTTCACAACACAAGCATGCACTAGAAAGTAACTTATTTTATGTTTAAATATATCACTTGCGCTACTAACATGTGGTCAGAAAACTAGCTAACTAGCCTGGTAGCATGCAGACACAAGTAAAGTTAAAAGTCAAAGTTCTTACCTGCAGGAGCTGTAGA